>NC_091123.1:176694724-176994724 GCF_040183065.1 Periplaneta americana
CGCGCTTTTGAGTTTGATCATTTTCATTAGGTTTTTGTTTAATCAAAATACAGTACAGTATTAACAATGAGTGTTTTTACTCACGAACTGAGCTATCCATTCGGATGTATTCATTATGCAGTGTATATTATACTGTCTACAGCACATTAGTGTACAATATAGAGAATGAAGTTAAATTGAAAAATAATCATAATATGGATATTTAAACACTTTTTTAAAATGGTGGCCGTTCATTTCGATACAGGCTTCAGTTCTAATGTGCATATTATCGCACTATAGACTATTGTACCTAATCCCAATTAGCAGTTTCGTCCTTCGTGCTAGTACCTAACTCATGTTGAAATAATTCTGTACCTACTCTATAAAAGAGTGCCTTACGTACTGTAAATTCATTCTTCACTTCTGTCCGATCCGAAAAGATAAAATTACTCAGACATGCTATCTACTGTCCGTCCAAGTGGTTACGTCGTAGGGTCGTAGAAAGGGAGGAAATCACGTGACAGTTATTTACTTAGCGAGGCCCTTTTATTTAAGTTATTTTAAACAGTTGTATAATATTACGTAGACGTCCAATTCCTAACAGAAATTAATGTTCTCAGAAAGGAGCTAAGTCAGCCCAACCACTAGCTGGCGAATAAAAGCTGGTGGGGGAAACCTGGATACGACGTAGGCAAATGGACGACAGTACCTATGCGAAAATGATTCAATATTGAAAGCTCTTTCGTCACTGGAAAACGCGGACATATTTTTGGAACGTACTGTTTACTATGACCGTAAACGCTACTATGACTGTATATGCGGTCTTGGATCTGTGTGCAGGACGGTTGAACTTCATTAGTAGAAGGGGTGGGAGTGAAGTACATAAAAAAGCTCAGGTACAATAAAAATTGAAGTAAAAATAAAATTATGTCCCTGTATATAGAGGGTGTTAAAAAAAAGTATCCAATATTTTAGGAGGTGCTAGTATGAATCAAAACAAGAAAATAATGTCTAATAAACATGGATCCTACAACACATACTTTCTGAGATCTGAACACTTGTTCATAGGAGGTGCTCAATGTGACGTCCATTAATGACAATGCATTCCTCTGTCCTTCGGCGTAAGGAATCACGCACTCTTTGAAATTGACATGGTTCTTTCATGTGTCCCCATACCCAAAAATGTAGGGGATTTCGGTTTGGGGAACGAGCAGGCCAGGTGTGAGGCTTCTTCGACCAATCCAGCGGTCCTGAAATGCGTCAGGTGTTCACGCACATTGCGGAGAAAATGTGCTGGTGCGCCATCTTGCATGAACACATCTTTAGTCTCTGCTGACTTGGCATATTCTTGAGCAAGGCAGGCAATACGTCAATAAGGAAGTCCTGAAAGTTTCTGTGTATACATATTAATCTATCGCCAAGAACGCCTGCTTATACGTTGATTGAGAATCGGTGCTGATATCATGTTTCTTCAACTGCATGGGGATTTTCATCAGCCCACACATGTTGATTTCGAAAATTCACATCATCATCTCTGCTGAACCCTGCTCATATCCGCAATTAGACTTTTATTTTCAGTATTCATCACGCCGTATCATTATTCCATGCCAGGGGTGCCAACTACGGTATGATTATCTGGTAGCCTGCTGTATTGTAGGACAGAGAAATTCATTGCCATAAATGGACGTCTAGATATTGGTACAGCGTCGTAAAATAACCCAATAAAATAAAATAAATGGACGTTACATTGAGCACTTCCTATGAACAAGTGTTCAGATCTTAGAAAGTGTGTGTTGTAGGACCCATGTTTATTAGACATTATTTTCTTGTTTTGATGCATGCTATCACCTAAAATATTGGATATTTTTAACACTCTGTATATACAGGTAATATGAAAGCGGATTGTATATGAAGACGACGTTGATTAACTTCTGTTTCCATAACGGTAAAATTTTATTGGAAAGTTGAGCGACTATTGGCTGTTTAGGGAAAGTATAGTGCGACAGGACAAGTTAATTTAGCCAGCAGCTTAGTTTTTTTTTTTTTCGTTGTTGGTAACTCTATAGCATCTATTAAATGCTTTATGGTTGTGCTAACAGATGGAGTTACTTTGTCAACAATGTGACGCTGAAACGTGTGTTCAGGTTACTGCCCAGCGACAGTCCTGATGTATTTTTATATTTGTGGTGATTGGTTAATTAATATTAACCCGGCACACTCACAATCACATTCATACAAATTTCCAGAATCTAGACACCCAGGGAATTCTTCTTCTTCAAGAAAAATTCACCGAGAGCTGAGCCCGGGAATCGAACCCGGGACCTCCTGATCTGTAAGCCAGCATCTGACCAACAGTTCAGTAAGCTATCATCACGACCACGGCGTCATGGTCCAGGGTTAGTGAGGAGAAGCGCGTTGAACATTGCACTTGCCAAGAATGACGAAATAGTAGAATAGTACACGCTCACTGCTTTACTACGGTCGGATGATGGCTTCGGTAGTCGCAAGTTCAAATCAAGAATTTTTTTACACCAGATAAGTTCGAGGCCAGATCTGCCCTGCGTCTGCGAGGAAAGACTCCGGAGGACACGGCTGTGGCATGACTGATAGTATTCGCGGCGCATGTTTACATCATATCTCAGACTCAAATAAGCAGCATCATGCAGAACTGAGATGGAATACACGTGGTGCCATTGTCAATCCTGCGCGAAACGACTCAAAATGCAACAATAGCGTCCGCGCATGGGTCACGCATGTCCCAGCGTCATGTATCACGTGTATTCGGTTGCCTCACAAAAAAGTTACTTTGTAATCTTTCTGAAGTAGTTGCGGAAACCCTCCGAACATTGCGGATCCTTTCGCTTTAGAAGTATTGTCGGTTCTAAAAAATCGTGATCGTCCAGCGAGACTGTTCCTTCAGAGAGGATACAAGATGGGCCTCCAAAGCTGCACCTGCACCTTCAAGCTGAATGTAAGTAACTATACTGCTGCATCTATGGTTCAAGTGCTAGCGATCGTCTTCCATCCAGACGGCCCGAGTTCTATCCCCGGCCAAGTTGTGATGGGATTTGTGGTGGACAAAATAGACATTGCAGAGGGTATTTCTCTATTATTCCACCTACACTTTTCACCTTCTCATTTTTCATCTATTAATAAAAATAGGCTAGGACAGTGATGTCAAAGCAAGCGCATTTTTCTGACCTTGATGTCGTGCGCGGGCATCAAGCGCAGGTGTGGAATGAGGAAGGGTCGTGTATATGAATAAGCAGCCTGTTGGATTAAGAAAATAGTGGTGTACAAACTTCAAACGGAACGTGAAATTTTATGTCGTTATTTTTATATAGCTTCTTTCTGTTTGATATTATCTATATTGTCTGTAAAACAAAAGTACTAACGCCAATTTCTTAATATTTCATTGTGTTTTAAACGTTAATAACATAATAAAGAGTTAAGAAGGAATATTCACATAAATTCCATAGTAGTACAACTATACTGTATTAAGCCATCATAAAGAAAGCGATTTTCCAAAAATAAAAAAAGAGAGAGAGAGAGTGGTGTACAGAAAACAACGGGAAGCTACCGCATTTATCTTTCCCAAGAAAAGCTGCTAACAAGGAGAGGACACACTCTGTATATCACCGAATTAAATCAGATTGTGTGATATGAAAGTACAAGACGTACTGTTTTAAAGTCATACTGGTATGGGTGGCCAATGACCCCTCGTTTTGGAAATATTGGCTATTGTTTGTGACATACTTCTGTTAGGTGCCTAATAGGGAAGCATTAGACTGTGTAACGGCGTAGCTCATGTGGTTGGGTGCTGAATTGTCATCCAAGCAACCCGAGTCCGAATCCTAATGCCTACTCACTTTTTAAAGCTTGATATTATTATTATTATTATTATTATTATTATTATTATTATTATTATTATTATTATTATTATTATTATTATTATTATTATTAATTTAATTCACTTTCAATTGTCAGTTCCTATATTCGAAGCCATTTTGAAATATCCGTGATATGCATCAAAATTGATAAACGAACGAGAAGTGTTTGTGAATGTGAAGGATGTCTGTTTCGCAGCAAAGGTGCGGAAAAATGCGTGTGACTGTGGACAACCTTCTTTCATTTGCTGTGCATGGTGCAGGAAATACTGTGTGTATGTTTTGTGTGTTTTTATGACATCATAATGAATCGGGTACAAATGAAATGGAATAGCTGCTACAGAAATAGAACAAACACCAGTGACACATCTTACCTTCCTACGTGAGCAGTATTTCATTGTTTATCCTTTGCAATACAATGTTAGTTAATTAGTAATTTGTTTAAAACATGATGAAGCATTCAATACATTGAGAAATATGATATAGGTATGTAAATAGATAACTGTGATCACAATATTAATCATTATTAAAAGAAAAAAAATATAGGACCAGGTTGCCTGGATAACAACTCAGCACCCAACCATATGGGCTACGCCGTTACACAGTCTAATGCTTCCCTGTTGAGCACCTAACGGAAATATGTCACAAACAATAGCCAATATTTCCAAAACGAGGGGTCATTGGCCACCCATACCAGGTATGACTTTAAACAGTACGTCTTGTACTTTCATCTCACACAATCTTATTTAATTCGGTGGTATACAGAGCGTGTCCTCTCCTTGTAAGATACATGGATCATATGATGAGACAAAGAGGAAGGCAGAAAATAGGAAAGATTGGAGAAACTGGGTTTGCAGTGAAAGACCTGCTATTGAGCAGAACAATGAATGAATATGCATTTAAAACGGAAAACTCTCCAAATATGCATTTATACAAGATAAAGTTGCCTTCATTCGAACGTAAAAACCATGTTCGGCATAGATCCACTTGTACTTTTTCAATATCGGTATGCCAAATCAATAAAAAACGACGTAAAATCCCTTCCTCTTCTACTGTTGAACTCATGCTCTACTGATCCGTAGTTTGTCATTTCTACAGACAGAGTCTTCCTTGTTAAAAAAAAATACGAGTATTGCTTGTGTAAAATGAATTTGACATGTTATTTCACGAATATGTAAGATTGACATTAAGAATCAAGTATTTGTGGGGAACATAATATCTTGTCTTGCAGTTCAATCGACGTATCCTATAAAGATAAACGCTTTACATCCCGCCATTTCAGAAGAAGTAAAGTCGGTTTGAAGGCCGTATCATTGAATCACGTCTCCATCTTCCATATTTTTATTTCCACTCAGTCATCACTAGATATTTTGCTTTAGTTGAACTTACGTTCTTACAAATATGAAAGCGTAAATATAATAAATGAATTTCTCATTGGCATTGCATTAGTGCTTTTGGGCGTTCATTAAACCGTACGAGCTATTCCATCTCAAATCGACCGAAATATAGAGAAAATTGACCTTACAATTTCTAAATACAATAAAACTTTTTTTGTACGTAGACAACTGTTACAATGCTTTGTGCAAAGTTTGAGGCATCAGAACTTCATAGTGTTTAAATTAAAAATAATTAAATTTATCGTATTTTCATAAAATTAGCAATTTTAAACTGTTGTAGCTCCGAAACCCTTTCACCCAATGATCAAAATCATGGTTTATTTTGATGCTGAGAAATTAAAGTTTATATTGACGTTTAAACAGATTTTCTTACTTTTTATGGAAATGGAGAAATTTAGATTTTTCCTCATTAAGACGCCTTTGCCAAGGAAAAAATATTTTAAAAATATAGTTAGATTCCGCATTGAAAGTACAAATAAACACATATTTTTTACTGATGATACGTTGATAAGAAAGTATTGAAAAATCAAATAAAGAAAATAAATAGTACGCGCGTGAACTAACCAGCTGACTGTGAGGCGGGAGCTAGCCGAGGTAAGCAAGGCCAGGAGACATAAACACGTGATGTGTCGTCTAGCAGTCATGCCTGTGCTAGCTTTATCACAGGTTTTCATAAACACAGGAGTAAAATGACGCCCAACGCTCGCTTATCTTCAGCTCTCGGCCAGTGGGTGCGGTACTCCGCCGTTCAAGTCCAGGCGTGTGACAATAATACCCTCGAAACTTATTGCCATACCACTAAGCAAACAATGCCGAATCCCTCTTAATAATGCAAGGTTTTTTCTCAATATTTTTTTACAGTTTTACAAATTGGCAAAAAGCCTAAAAGTAAGTAAAATCAGATTAGGCCTATCTGTCTCTCTGTGTACAATAAAAATAAGGATTACTTCTTAACATAACCTACCAAATGTCAGCTTCAAAATAAGCCCTCGTTCAATGTTCTGCAGTAAATGGTTCCAGAGTTCTGAGCGCTGAAAGAGGCTTGTTTTTATCAAATACGCTAAATTTGTCGCTCAATAATACGAAAACCGTTTGAGTTTCGATAGTATATTTTTGAAAATGCACTCTCCTCAGCACCTTGTATAAATAGGGAAAAAATTAGAGTATAAAAAATTCGAGGTTTTTTTACTGATCGATTTCATATGGAATAGCACATCTTGTGTGCATGTGGATATACTGGGTGTTCAGCTCAAAGTGTGTCATGGCTCGCTGTATGCCGTCATGTGGCTAGCCGATGAGCCTAGAGAATTCAATATTCCTACACTTCCGCAAAGGTGTATTATCTAGGAGACAGAGAAGTTGCCTAGCAAGTACGGCGTTCATTCTGAAGAGTACGTACCGATGCGTACGATAACGCCGGTAGTGGCAGGAATGTGAACTGTTTGGAAATACGTACTCTCGGGATATGGGGAGAGGGTTAAGACGATTACTTACGTATTTGTTGACATTAACTTCGACGGTCAACATGGACACGGCGTATTTGATTTGTGTTGTGGAATGTTACCGTACGCAACCGTTGATAACAAATACCCTGCGTACGACTTGCCGGCGCAAAACACAGTTCGAAAGAGGTTATGGTAGCACACAGACCGTATAGAACGCCATCTGTTGCTACGACGTTCAAGTTATACCGTACACGTTCTCAAGTTCAGATTGAAGAACGCATTGAATAATAGGCAACTTCTCTGACAAATAAGCTGAAACCGCCTCAAATCGGTGACTCAACAACAGTGACGTCATGACACACTTTGAAATGAACACCCAGTATAGTCTAATAAAGTTATACATTTCCGCGGTTAACAATCTGTGGGGTTCTTCCTCAATGTTATGCTGAAGCTTAAGGTACTATTGTACTCCTCGCTTTAGCTGTTAACGGGAAGATCGTTGACTCCTGGAGCTGAATATAGCGCGAAATGGTATTACTGCTGTCTTCGCGGGGAGACAATAGAACTTTGTGTGTTAATTACGCGAGAGTACATAACTGGTCGTATTTAATACCACATAAAAGATTTCTCGCCTCATAACCATCTTTATGTTTTGGACGTTTTCATAGAGACTTGAACATAAAACCGCGGGCGATACCGGCCATTAGCCACCATTCGCTGCATCTTAACGACGTGCCTTGCAAATACTTGAAATGAAGATATAGATTCAATGATTATGTTGGAGCTGATATTCCTGTAACTGTTCATCTTGCACCTTGTGAGAGAGTCATGGACGTATCTGTGTGTTTTACTATGCTTGTGACTATCTTATACAGTACTTTTCTTCTGGAGAAAAAGGTGGTGGAACTCTGCATAGAATACAATCTATACTAATAATAAATCTGTAGCCGAAATTTTTCTGGCAATTTTCGATTTTCCAAAAATAATTGGTCCTAACATATATAATTAACCACCCTGAAACCGAAAATCGCTTTTTTGAAATTTTTGTTTGTATGTCTGTCTGTCTGTCTGTCTGTCTGTATGTTTGTTACCTTTTCACGCGATAATGACTGAACCGATTTATATGAAAATTGGAATATAAATTAAGTTCGTTGTAACTTAGATTTTAGGCTATATGGCATTCAAAATACATTATTTAAAAGGGGGGTTATAAGGGGGCCTGAATTAAATAAATCGAAATATCTCGCTTATTATTGATTTTTGTGAAAAATATTACATAACAAAAGTTTCTATAAAAATAATTTGCGATAAGTTTTATTCCTCGAGAAATTTTGATAGGACTGATATTTAATGAGATAAATGAGTTTTACAATTAAAATAACTGCCATCTAAGGCCGTGTAATGAATTAAAAAACAAATGACTTCGTCTATAAGGGGCCTTGGACAGCAACAATCGAAAGCTATGAAAGATAGCCTACAGAGAATGTTTCTGTGTTTGTATGAAGTAATATCGGAAGCTAAATTAACCGATTTGTACAATTAATTATTATTTTACCATTGGAAAGTGTAGTTTCTCTAGATGGACATAATGCTATGATGTTATTACAGTAACTTCTGATATAATATAATATAATATAATATAATATAATTTAAGTTATTTGAAGGGTTCAGAACCATAGTGGGCCAAGTGCCATTTACTGAATACGTAGAAAACAAGGGTTAAAATTAATTTATTACCATAATTTAATGGAAACCTATAACAAGTAAAATAAAATATACACATTAAATCTAAATGATGTCAATCTTCATTAAACTATGGTTGCATGTAATAAAAATTAAGAAACATGTTAAAGGAATTGTCATTGCACCAAATGAGTGTCTCTGGACCAAAATGATCGCATTTTAATTATTTGGATGCAATTTAAATTAAGTAACATATTAAACGATTTATTCTTCTATCAAACACGAATGTTCCCTGGATCAAATGTCCTATTTTAATTATGTAATTACTTTATATTTATTTCTACCGGGTGCAGCGGAGCGCACGGGTACTGCTAGTATAATATATAAGGAGATTCGATTACTGTCCAGTGCACGGAAATTTTGTTGTTTTTAAACTCTGTTTCGTCCGACTGTAAGATCTCAGGCCTAAGCAGAGTTGAAGGAAAAAATATGTTACATATGTTATTATTAAAAAATTTCTCGGTTCTATGATGAAAAAACAACGAAAAGGTGCCATAACTCCGTTCCGGAGCTTTCCGCCAGAAAAAAAAGCACTGGTTCAATTAGAATTTTGTAACTTTAAAATAAAGGAATTCTTGCATGGTTTGTTTTTGTTGTTACAATTCGTTCTCGTATTGTGAGAAAGTGAAATTACTTGAGAGTTATGAATGCATTACAGCAAGTAATTTTATGCATGTTAGAAATAAGGTTCAAGTATGAATAATTTTATGGGTATAAGTTACGTTTTTTTTTATAACTTTTGCATGAAGGAGAAGGCGGGGATGAATATATGTAGGCCTATAGATTTCTTTCGTTTCCTAATCTACTGTATTCATTTATTATTCCCGTCGGCCTCGGTAGCGTAGTTGGTATAGTGCTGACCTTCTATGCTCGAGGTTGCGGGTTCGATCCCGGCAATTAAGTAGATTTACTGGCATGTAAAAGAACTCCTGCGGGACAAAATTCCGGCACACCGGCGACGCTGATATAACCTCTGCAGTTGCGAGCGTCGTTAAATAAACCATAATTTAAATTTAAATTTCATAGTTTCCTGTCCAAGGGTAGATCTTTCACTACAAACCCAGTATTCTCCAACGGTTCCTATTTTTCTGCCTTCCTCTTTGTCCACGCATATGATCCATATATCTTAATATCTGATATCTTCTTCTGCTCCGAACTTTTTTCCCATTCACCATTCCTTCCAGTGCATCCTTCAGTAGCCAGTTTCTTTTCCTCTTCCTAGGCAGTTTCAGCATTATTACTTTCTTTACGCACTCTTTCCAACAAAACTTCATTTCTTATTCTCTCTCTCTCTCTCTCTCTCTCTCTCTTCTATTCGTTTCTCTTCACTTCATCGCAATGTCCATGTTTCTGTCTCATACAAAACCACACTCCATACAAAGCACTCCACTAGTCTCTTCTTAGTTCTTTTTCCAAAGGTCCACAAAAGATGCTTCTTCTTATATAAAAGCTTCCTTGGCCATTGCTATCCTCCTTTTGACTTCCTGGCAGCAGCTCATGTTACTGCTTATAGTACACCCCAGGTATTTCAAGCTGTCCACTTAACCTACTGCCTCATTTAGAATTCGCACGTTTATCTTCTTTGTTTTTCTTCCGATAACCATGCTCTTCGTTTTGTTTGCATTTATCTTCATCCCATACTGTTCACAGCTGCCATTTAGCTCCATACAATACATTTAAGTTACAATAATAATTACACATGCTCTTCAGAACGATGACGGCTATGAAGTATTATACCCGAGTACACTGCTCCGCCGATTTAGTAGAATGCGTTTGAGTTTAAAGGGCGCAGAAAACATTGCAACGTAGTCTGTTGTGAGGAGAATCCAAGCCCCTGCATACTGGTAAGGCATCAGGTTACAAAATGTTCACGCCTAAGAATTTTTTTACAAAGTAAATATTGTTGAATGCCTATAAAACGGCACAAATGTTAAGAATATTGTTGGATAGTTTAAGGTAATATTTATTTATTTATTTATTTATTTATTTATTTATTTATTTATTTATTTATTTATTTATTTATTTATTTATTTATTTATTTATTTATTCATTCATTTATTCATTCACTTACATACTCACACACTCGCTTATTTACTTACTTACGTAATCGTCTGTCTGTCTATCTATCTATCTATCTATCTATCTATCTATCTATCTATCTATCTATCTATCTATCTACCCACTCACTAATTTATTTATTTATTTATTTATTTATTTGTCTAGTTATTCATTCATTCATTCATTCATTCATTCACTCATATATACACTCGCATAGTTACTTCCTTACGTAATCGTCTGTCTATCTATCTACCTGTCTGTCTGTCTGTCTGTGTATCGATTCATCCACCCACTCACTCACTCACTAATTTACTTATTTATCTATCTATCTATTTATCTATCTATTTGTCCATTATTTATTTCTTTATTACATTTATTTATTCTTTCGTTCATTATTTATTTGTTTATTCGTTTATATTTATTTATTTATTTATTACTCTGGTGGAGTTAAGGCCATCAGGCCTTCTTTTCCACACCACCAGAAATGCATTACAACTACAAGAAAAATATATATCAGTCCAATTAATATACAGTAATAACGAGTGCTAGAATGAATATGATATAAAAAAATAACTAAAGATACAAGTAGAAACTGAAAATAATAAAAATTAGTCTAACATATTAAATGATGCAATGAATATATAGATATATTCTGGGAAATAAAATTAATTTGTTTTAACGTTGTATCAGATTCACTTTATAATAAATAAATTACTAACTCTTAAATACCCATTGCCATATGATCTATGTTTTCCTGTTCATAATACTCCTCGACTTTCATGATGTACCGCTTGACGATTGCAGGGAACTTGCTCCGTGTGTTATATCTAAGTAGGTGAACATTGTCTTTCTCCTATATCGACGGAGCAGTGTATACCACTTCTTTTTTTGGGGAAAGATACCTTTTCTGACGTGCATTATGTAGAGTTGTGCAAATGCCTCTTAGCATCAAATATGAACCGAACTTACTTAATAATAATTGAGATTTCAGATTTTGCCAGTCAACGCCAACTGGACAGAATAGAGAAATACGATTTTTTAAGACATCACTATTACTCCAATATGATATGATATAAAGTCACGCAGCATGTCAAACTTCTTTTAAATTGGACGACCATCAAACTTATCTCCGTCAGGTTCTCAAAAAAAAATTTTAGTATAGAATTTTGTGTATTCTTTATGATGAAATTAGAATATATAATTTTTTACACGTCGAATTCTTTCGTGTTGTCAAGTCTTCGTTTCTTCCGCCTCGTAGCCTAGTCTTCTCTCACATGTTACATTTGCAAGTCACGACGCGTGGATGACTGTTGCGACGCAACAAGGTAATTATAATTGTCGATAAAAGCTGCCAAGGAAAACAATGAGCATGTAACATTAATATTGCTTCCACATGCATTTCCTCTTGAGCCCTACCTTCCTGACGTCAGTATTCCTTGTCTTATTTTCTTTTGTCTCCTTTTAACGCCAACATTATTTATAGATATCACTCAGTTTTATTTTCCGTTGTTCTTCCTAGTGATGACAAGGTTTTGCCTGATATGTACATTAGGGAGACCAGACATCCCGTTTTTAACGGGATTGTCCAGTTTAAAGTATGCCCGGGACGTCAAATGTCTCTTTTTTAATAAGACTGACGTCCTATACAGGGTGTTTCAAAAATACGGGGCATAATTTCAGGTATGTATTTCCCACATGTAGACAATCAAAATAGTTCATTACAACATGTGTCCGGAAATGCTTCATTTCCGAGTTATGACCTTCACAAAATTGAAATTCACTGGAACGTTTTTTTTTTTTCCCGCAGGTCGTTGACATTACAGAGATGTTCAAAATGTCCACCTCCTCCTTGAATACAGACCTCACATCGATGTCTCATTGACCTGCGAACACGATCCCAAACTCCAGGAGTATTGCGTATGTCCTCAGAACATGCCACAATTCGATTCCGAAGGGATTCCAAATCAGGCACCAGAGACGAATAAACCAATGATTTTAAATGGCCCCACAAGTAAAAATCGAGAGGGTTCAGATCAGGTGAGCGTGGAGGCCAAGCAATTGGGCCACCTCTACCTATCCATCGATCAGGAAACCTTCGATCCAAGTACCGGCGAGCCGTACGACTGAAGTGTGCAGGAGCGCAATCATGCAAGAAGTGAATGTGTTGACGATTGATCAGTGGAGTATCTTCTAAAACATGAGGTATGGTGTTTTCCAGGAAGTTTGTGTACGCCTGCCCCGTAAGTCTGTTTACAAGTACATGGGGTCCCACTAATCGATCACCAATGATACCGGCCCAAATGTTGAGGGAGAACCGCACCTGGTGATGAGATGGAACAGGTGCACATGGGTTTTCATACGCCCATTCATGCTGATTGTGGAAATTTGTTATGCCATCTCGTGTGAACTGTGCTTCTTCTGTAAATAATACTAAGGCAGAAAAGTTCGGATTTACACCACACTGCTGCAAGAACCACTGACAGAACCTAACTCGTGCAGGGTAATCTGCTGGTGACAGGGCCTGTACACGTTGCAAATGATAAGGATACAATTGATACTCTTTCAACAGTCTCGAGACAGTCGTATGAGGAACATTGACTTGCAACGCTACCCTTCGTGTGCTGATAGAAGGAGTCATGTTCACAGCCTCCAGAATCTCCTCCTGTACTTCTGGAGTTGTAGATCTTGGTCGTCCCCTTCCCAAACCAGGAGAGTTAAATTTTCCATACTCGCACAGACGGTAATGGAGACGTACAAATGTCTTCCGATCTGGACATTGTCGCTGTGGGTACCTCTCCTGGTACAAACGACGAGCCAGCACAGCATTGCCGTCCGCCTTACCGTACATGAAGTGTACAGTATCTCTGCCAGCTCTTGATTTCAATACATGTCGCACAGTCTAACGCCTACACAACACTGAATGTAACCTTCGCCTCGGAATGAACTGTCAGAGTGCCCTCTTAATGTCTCCTTTGACGGCAACGATCTGCGGAAAGAAAAACGTTCCGGTGAATTTCAATGTTGTGAAGGCCATAACTCGGAAATAAAGCATTTCCGGACACATGTTGTAATGAACTATTTTGATTGTCTACATGTGGGAAATACATACCTGAAATTATGCCCCGTATTTTTGAAACACCCTGTATATAGGACACCGGATGTTTTATTTTTTTAACATTGTTGTGTAAGATTTTCATAGTCGGCAATCATGATACCATAATCCTTATGTGTTATAAATTGCCTTCAATTTATTTTATAATGTTCAGTCTGGCATAGTCATTGTTGTTAACATATTTGTGTGAGTCATGGCTATGGAGCAGAACGTGTTGTTCTCGAAGTCGGTATATATCACATGCTATAGGTATAATGCTTTTGATATTGATAGGGCATACTCGTATGATGTACTTCGTATATAATAATTCATAATTAGATTCAATTTTTTATTTAGTGTTATGCCATATCACGGTAAAGTTAGGCGTACTACATGTAGTACGTCAGTCATAAGAGGGGACATTTCGTGAGACTGATGGTACTCATGTTATTATAGGGAGTTTTCACTGAATGAAGTCTACAAATGATTCAGGAAGACCAAGTTGCTATACCTAAGTGAAATAACATTTCCATCACCATTTTATCACCAAAAAAATGCGTGTGGTAACGTTACTGATGAGGATTGTGGTGATGAAAATAACCCTACAATTGACAATATGCCTGGTAGTCAGTTGCGAGCTGAGACAGAAATACTAGTGATTCAGCAACCGATATACAGATGAAGAGAAAGAATAATAAATTTCAATTGGGAAATACTATATTTTTCAATTTCCGTGCACACAGTTTCAAGATACTCTAGAAATTTGAAGAAGAAAATATCAGTGAAATAGCCCAATATCATATATTAGTACAACATAAATATGGGTGGACCACAACATCAATCTGTACAAAACATCTATTAGAAGCAAGAAATGGTACTTTAGTCTGCATTGACGTAGCAGAACAAAATGCATGGCAGCTATACAAGATAAACTCCAACGAAAAACTCGATCATCTTGCATTTCGTAAACGTCTTATCTTATCTGTTCTCGAATCCACTGCTCGACATGTACAGTCAAGCGGTAGACCAGCGGTCGTCAACTCACTGCACTCTCGGGCTATCGTCTCTTACCCGCAGGTGCATTTGTGGCTGCTTGCGGGTATGCTGTCTACCTAATCCTGCCGCACTTACCCTTTACCCAGTTCAGCGAATGCTGACGACCACTGCGGTAGACCATCTCATCCAACACTGAGCAAAAAGATTCAAGGTTTGATGGAAGTAATCATTTTGTGGTATCTCAAGAAAAACAAACTCGATGCAGACAGTGTCACACAAAGACAACAATAATATGTATGAAGTGTGATGTTGGTGTACATGTAAAATGTTGTATCACGTATGACACACCATAAACATTCTCGAAAAATACAATAATCTCATTGTGTGTGAGTGATATTATAATTTTGTGTTAATTTGATGTATTGTTAAGCTAAAAAATTTATATATATTAGTGTTAAAACGACTTATGTCATATAATGATTTTGCATGGGGATATGACTGACGTCCTATATATAGGACACTGAAAATCTCGGATACTATGAACATAAAAAAATTAAAAACAGCTTTGTTATGTTATATCAATTACAATTAAATAATTCATACAAAAAAATCTTATTTTTTTTAACAAAAAATAATTCAGTCTTATCTGGATTAAGTTGTGTCCCGTTTCTTTAAATTATTGTTAAAATATTTATTTTTCTTTTATTTTATTTAATAATCACGTAAAACATGGATTAATTATATATACTTCCGTCATGTCACCGTAATGAATTCAATAAAGGGCACATTAATCGCAAAATGTCATTTCTAACATGTCTTGCACGGACTTCTATAGTTTCCTGAAGAAAAGACCAACATTTCTAGAACAAATTCATTCATCAAGAAATACAATGCTGGATTGTACAGTTGATCTTCATGGAGAATACAATGTTAAAATTGAAATATACCGTCTATACTTATCTAGTATTATATGATTAATTATAACAATAAACGTTTTCGGCACTAATGTGCCATTTTAAAATGTATGAAAATTTGCCTAATTACATGTTCAAATAGGTGCACATGAACTGTGTGGGTGAAACATATAATGTGTACCCTTGTGATTTCATGTCACATATAAAACAATCTGTTTGTAGATAATTGATGATTAAAATTTTAAAACACACACTTATTACTAACATTTAAAATTTGTTTTTCTGCTGCAATTATCCGTCAATTTGTGGAACACTGGGGTTCTCCTGACGTATTGTGTGGTCAAATGCAGTTATTCGTTTACTTGAAAACACTAAGATATTCACTATTAAAATGTTAAAATTCTTTATGTTGATTTGTTATTATTGCACCAAGGTTCCTTGTTGTCTGTTCACTATCACATATTGGAGCACTTTACCATAATCGAATGTGGTGCGTAATATAGGGGAGACTGTTGTACCTCTAAACACTTTTCACATTTTATTTTTTTTAATTTTGTAAAATGAAATATTTTAAATAAAAAAATGATTGAAATAATTATTGAAGATTCCTTTACCACTTCCTGTATGTATTTTCCTGTTTTACAGATCTATTAAGGACGGAAAAAATTAAATGAAGGGATATGTAATATGTTCAAAGGTACAACAGGTTCATGTACCTTGGAACATACCCCTCTTTAAGTTGGAACACATGGAATATAGGTGGGAATATAGCTGTAAAAACTGACAATCAAATTTAAAATGTATTTGCAATCAGAAACCAGAGCAGGCTTCTCTGATTCAGATTTTATTTCCTGGAGGAGCAATAACTGCTTCAACAGCATTCTTCAAGGCATCCGGATCAATTGGGGGCCTCTTAACTCCAGACTTACTTCGTGACATGATCTTAAAATAAAAGAAAAACAAAAACTGATAGTAGTTTGTACCTTGGAACATGTTCCATGGTACAAGATGTGTTATGTTCAAAGGTACAAGAGAGTGCACTTTTAAACAAATATGGCTCCCAGAACTAGAGATTCGAATAAATCATGGAAATTAAATTATGTTTTTACTCACCACATGATAGGAAACACACTGTACTTGAAAGATATTAACAAATACAATCTGGTTTTGTGTTAGAAAACATATATCAATGAACGAAATGTTTACTTTTGGCACTAAAAAACTTATTTTGTCTACAGAACTCACACTTTGCAGTAAATCAAACTGAAACTAATACCAGAGCTACTTAGCGGCTTTCTCTACAATCTACTTCAAATTGAGTCCTCTAGGTAGCAGCAAAAATTAAAAAACAAAAAATGTTCAAAGGTACACTATGCTAAAGGTACAACAGTCTCCCCTAAGTTACATTGATACCTGTTTATTGTTTTCCTTTGGTTGCTGTGGTTGGATTATTACATAGCCTGGCCAACGTCGAGCACGCAACATGTCCAGCCATTTGTAAAGGCTTGACTGATAATCGGACGGTGACAACCATGAATATGTAATAATCCATCCACGGCAAACGAAAGGAAAACAATAAACAGGTATCAATGTAACTTATATTACGCACCACATTCGATTATGGTAAAGTGCTCCAATATGTGATAGTGAACAAACAACAAGGAACCTTGGTGCAATAATAACGAATCAACATAAAGAATTTTAACATTTTAATAGTGAATATCTTAGTGTTTTCAAGTAAACGAATAACTGCATTTGACCACACAATACGTCAGGAGAACCCCAGTGTTCCACAAATTGACGGATAATTGCAGCAGAAAAACAAATTTTAAATGTTAGTAATAAGTGTGTGTTTTAAAATTTTAATCATTACGTATCTACAAACAGATTGTTTTATATGTGACATGAAATCACCAGGGTACACATTATATGTTTCGTTCACACTGTTCATGTGCACTTATTTGAACATGTAATTAGGCAGATTTTCATACATTTGAAAATGGCACATTAGTGCCGAAAACGTTTATGTTATAATTAATCATATAATACTAGATAAGTATAGAACGGTATATTTCAATTTTAACATTATATTACAACCTGCTTATCGGATAAATCATACAACATGAAGTTTCATGGAGAATGTTAAAATAGTTCCTGCGGCATACCATTAAGTTTCCATCATCATCTCTTGTCATCGCGGATGTACTGTAGGTTCATCCTGGCCATATATTGGTCTACACAACTGACTTCACATGGGTAAATGACGAACAGTCAAATAACCGCCCCTAGTATAAAAAATCATTAGTAGTTATATGGCAGTATGCGGTAACTAATAAATGCAGTTGTTGTGCTTTGAGATTAAGAAGTTGGACGTTTTGTTGCAGATGCTGGCGCTGCCGGGGCCGAGGGTCATGGACCGGCTGAGCCATGAGATGGCGGCGCGGAGGGACCGCCAAGTGAGGCTACACTCAGTACAGACGGATTTGGAGTTGGACTTGCCACCCAATATTGCACTTCCTGATGGTGAGGAGGTTCCGTACGGTAGCTCCACACGCCTGCAAATTCGAGATAATGAACAGGTATAAATCAAAAACAAACACATGTCAATTGAAAATAGTATCAAAATTATCACAGCTATTTTACACTCCATAACTAATGCAATAATTCACGTGCTAAAATATTTTTCTCTGAAGTGGCTTTTGCCGCGTACATAAGAAGCAGTAGGCCTACTGCCAATCTACTACAATTTAAAATTGTATGGCTAAATTGTATGTATTTATTTAAATTTAAATATACAGAATAAAGAATACAAACAAACAAGAGAAATAGAAATAAAATAATACAAACAATATAAAAAAAGGAGATACAGTAGTATTAACAAAATTTGAGACCGAATGAGCAGCGCTCGTGCTCGGTCGCAGTTCAGATATAATATTAATAGGCCTATAAGAGATTATAAAATAAAATAAAATAGGAAATAGAATTAAAATTACAGTTACAGAAATTATATAATACAATATTAATATAAGAGAAATATAGAAAATAAACAAAATAATAATAATAAAAATAAATAAGTAAAATAAAATGGGAACTAAAATTTAAATTACAGCGGCAATGGAATTATATAATATAATATTAACACTAGAGAAGGATAATATTGCACCTGAAAAGAAGGACTATATATTTCAGAATTATAGAATACAAATATAATATAGGTTGATTAATTCATACACATAGGCTATAAATTTATTTAATCAAATTGAAGATATTAACACGTTTCTAATTTTCTTGTTATATGTCAGTGGGTTACATGTTAGAAGTTCTGGGTGTAATTTAGTTCAAGCATTGTACAACCGAGGGCCAAAATTAATGCTATGCTTTAGACCAGCAGATGTGAGACATTTAGGTTCTACTAATGTTGAATTAATATTTCGTCTTGTGTCATAATGATGTGTCTGTAATACAAACTTATTACGATTTTTATGATAAAATTTTAACAGCATATACTTATAAATTTGTTCAATATTAAATACAATAAATTCAGAATAAATTAATTTAGTTGGATAATCGAAACTTTTCTTCAAACAAATTTTAATTAATTGATGAACTAGTGGACTTACTCGTGTTAAATATGAAATATTTGTCCGGCTTACAGCTGATTCAGTGCTTCACGCACCATCAGGTAGGCTCTGATGATGGTGTGTGAAGCACTGAAACAGCTGTAAGCCGGACAAATATTTCATATTTAACACGAGTAAGTCCACTAGTTCATCATTTAATTATAATCAAGTGTTAAAAGTGGTGTACGCAAGATTCAAAATGGATTACCAAAAAAATTTTAATTATTCGTTTTTGTAGTAAATTTAACGGACTAAGATTAATTTTTGTACTTCCACCCCAAACAATTATACCATATTGAATGATAGACTGAATAATGGCCAAATAAACATTTCGTAGAACTCTAATGGGTAAGTAGCATCGAAGATTAACGAATTTATCAATTGTTTTACGAAGCCTCTTACAAAGATAAGTAATGTGATGAGGCCATTTTAAATTCTGATCAATAATGATACCCAGATATTTCACATACGTGGCTTCTTTCAATGGTGGACATTTACAACTTTTGGGATCTAAACAATTTTCACTGTGTATTATTAGTCTATAAATATGTATGTATGTATTCATTTACACTGCAAGTGGGCAAGCACCCGATGGCAGTGGTATACACAATATAAATAATACACAATAAAATTACAATACACAATACAAATATATAGGCAATACAATAAGAATACACAATACAATTTAACACAATAATTACAATTAATAATAATACATAAAATAACCTAATTTTACAATACAACCTACATATGTATAGGCCCTACATAAATTTCAATAGTCTTACACTTTACTCTTATCTCACTCACTGTAGTGGCACTATGACGCATTTCACTGACACTTTAGACACATTTCACTGACACTATAACCCATTTCACTGACACTATGGAACACATTTCATTGACACTATAAATTATCACTGATCGGAACTATTCACTGCATTGTAAAACCATAACTTCACTGACTCACCTCGCTTCACTGATACAACAGTTCAAATAAGACAAATAATTACACCCTTATGCATACTTATAAACAGAATTACATTTAAGCAAAACATTTCTGATCTAAGACCCTCTTACACGTTATTTTTAAATAATTTACAATTCAAACCAAGGGAGTAACTCGTCAGGCTAAGTAAATACATGTCACCTTAAAAAAATTAAATGTTAAATGTCACCTTAATTTTAATTTACACTTTATACACAACTTTTTAAGTTATTCTTGAATCTCCTTAAGGAAGGACAGCCCTCAAAGACCACTGCAGGCAGGTCATTCCAATCATTTATAGTTCTATTTAAAAATGAGAATTTACCTACATCCGTTTTCTGTTTCCTACATTTGATTTTAAAATCATGATCGTTCCTACCATAGTACGTTGGCTTTTCTAACCGAGCCGTTATGTCTACCCATGCTTTCTGACCTAGATGTGCTCTATACAATGATGTATTCTAGTTTTCCTACGTCTGTTTTCCAAAGTTTCCCATTTAAGTTCTTTTATCGTATCGCTTCCATCTTCTCTTTTACCTTTAACAAATTTAGCTGCCCTATACTGGATTCTTTCTAAGGAATTTACCTGATATATTCTATAGGGATCCCAACATGTAGTTCCGTATTCCATTAACGGTCGCACTAACGTTAGACATGCTATATGAATGGGATATTTGTAAATGCTACCATTGTCCTCGACAATGGCTGTGTTCATAAAAGAAGTCTTTGGACTATGGTTGTTTTATGAAAACCACTGAAAATTTCCTCTCCTATAACATAGGACTATTGTTCCCCCCCCCCACTAACAACTAATTCAGCAGATAACCGCTACAATACGCTCATCACATGCTTAATATCTCAAATTTATATTTTTTGGACTATGTGTTTTTTATAACTTCAATTTTGTGTCTGCCTTATGCGCAACATGGTGCACTTTAGGGATTAGTTTTTGTGCCATTATTATTTCTAATCTATACTAATAATAAATATGTAGCCGAAATTTTTCTGGTAATTTTCGATTTTCCAAAAATAATTGGTCCTAACATACATAATTAACCACCCTGAAACCGAAAATCGCTTTTTTGACATTTTTGTTTGTATGTCTGTCTGTCTGTCTGTCTGTCTGTCTGTCTGTCTGTCTGTCTATATGTCTGTATGTTTGTTACCTTTTCACGCGATAATGGCTGAACGAATTTCGATGAAAATTGGAATATAAATTAAGTTCGTTGTAACTTAGATTTTAGGCTATATGGCATTCAAAATACATTATTTAAAAGGGGGGTTATAAGGGGGCCTGAATTAATTAAATAAATCGAAATATCTCGCTTATTATTGATTTTTGTGAAAAATGTTACATAACAAACTTTTCTTTAAAAATAATTTGCGATAAGTTTTATTCCTTGAAAAATTTTGATAGGACCGATATTTAATGAGATAAATGAGTTGTAAAATTAAAATAACTGCCATCTAAGGCTGTGTAATGAATTAAAAAACAAATGACTTCGTCTATAAGGGGCCTTGGATAGCAACAATCGAAAGCTATGAAGCATAGCCTACAGAGAATGTTTCTGTGTTTGTATGAAGTAATATCGGAAGCTAAATTAACCAATTTGTATAATTAATTATTATTTCACCATTGGAAAGTGTAGTTTCTCTAGATGGACATAATGCTATAATGTTATTACTGTAACTTCTGATATAATATAAAATATAATAATATAATATGTAATATTATATAATATAATTTAAGTTATTTGAAGGGTTCAGAACCATAGTGGGCCAAGCGCCATTTACTGAATACGTAGAAAACAAGGGTTAAAATTAAGTTATTACCATAATTCAATGGAAACCTATAACAAGTAAAATAAAATATACACATTAAATCTAAATGATGTCAATCTTCATTAAGCTATGGCTGCATGTAATAAAAATTAAGAAACATGTTAAAGGAATTGTCATTGCACCAAATGAGTGTCTCTGGACCGAAATGATCGCATTTTAATTATTTGGATGCAATTTAAATCAAGCAACATATTAAACGATTTATCCTTCTATCGAACACGAATGTTCCCAGGATCAAATGTCCTATTTTAATTATGTAATTACTTTATATTTATTTCTAACGGGTGCAGCGGAGCGCACGGGTACGGCTAGTGTATAATATATCATAAAACTTACACATAATGGTAATGCAACTCTATTTAAACTTCATTCTCATCTTGTTAAAAGAAAATAAATTAACACTTAATGAAGGTAGAGATTTCTCTCTTTGTTTTATGCAGTGTCACGGTAACAACACTTCCACCCCCCCCCCCTCTATCTTCACGAAACGGATTAAAAATTTTGTATTCAGCAACAAAAAATTCCTGTTCTTCAAAACTCAGCCTTAAGATTATGCCTAGGAGTACCAAAAACCACGTCAACTGTTGCCCTAGAAATTGAATGTAATATTCAACCACTCAGACACTATATATTAGAAAAGGATCTAAAAATACAATAAAAATTGCAAGCCTCATCCAGATCTCAAATATTCTTCAAAATGTCAGATGATATCCTGTGTAATTTCTATAAAATAAAAAAAGAATAAATACCAATCTATATCACAACACACTCATTGCTAAAACTCCAGTTGTGAACGAAATGAGTGCACCTCTGCACATAGTGTGTTGGACATTGTGCCACTGTCATACATCTGTGACACAGTGCATGAGGGTTGGCCACTAAAGGGGAACTAAGAGGTGGAACTTAAACCGAGAGGATTCAATCCCGCATCGGAACTGGAATCCGGTGTGGCTTAGTGGATAAAGCATCAGCACGTAGAGCTGAAAACCCGGGTTTGAGTCCCGGTGCAGAGAAAATTTTTCTCCGCTCCACCCATCCTTCATCATATGGTAATGCAAAATTTCTGCACGGAAATATCATATGTATTTCGGTACATCACAATAATATAAATTGTATTTGTCTAGACATAGCTCTAAATTTATTTACCCCCTATTAAATTAAATTATTTTATTCGTTTTATTATTCGTGACTTACACATTTTAAGGGAATATTCTCATTCACGAGTACAGTATTATGTTGTAAGAACCCACACAAAAGAAAATTGTGTTTATTTTATTCGTTTTATTATTCGTGACTTACACATATCCTCATTCACGAGTACAGTATTATGTTGTAAGAAAATTGTGTTTTTAATTATTGTCGCCTAGTTTAGACCTGCTATTCTTTGACAATATCAGTAGCTATCGACATGATGTTGCAGGAGAGCGAAATCTACCAGAAGTGTATCCGGCCACCTCCCAACCGCACGGTGTTCGATGGTGAATCTCCACCGCCGTACCGGTCGAGTTCAGCGGGTGTGCTGGGTAGTGGCGATCCTGGAGACTGGTCTAGTGGGGGCAGCAGTGCAGCGCGAGTCATTCGGTGTCACAGTGTGTCGAGTGGCTCATCTTCAGGGAGCACGAGGTCCGCCACCACGCCGACCCCTGCTGTCATTGTACCTACTCGCTCACGCCGTCTGTCTGCCTTCTCAGACTCTAGTGGGGGTGGTGGTGGCGGAGGTGGTGGCGGTGGTGGTACACTTGCGAACCTTACCATGGTCCCTTGTCGCGTTGAACCTCGCCGCCCGGCGAAACCTCCTCCGCCTCAACGTGGAGCTGTCTGACCACCGTGTGGCCACAACTGGCCGCCCTCTCCCCCAGGGGCTGTCTGATCATGTGGCCCAGTTATTTCGAAAAGTGAGGACAAACACAGTGATGGTAAACTTACGTCTTTCAGCTGTTAATTTTAATTGTGATCCTTACATTGTCAGGAAAACTCTAAATATATACAATCAACTGTATTCTATACTGAGAACAAAGTTTGTAGATTTTATTGTGGTGGAACATGTCAATTCTTGGAGCTGATGAAACTGACAGTGTCAGGACGCTGATCTTGTTATCGTCATCTGCAGTGAGAGAACAGTGCAGCATGGAATCAATAGTGTACAAAAGTCCCATCAGTATGGTTTAAATTATTTTTTGGGAACAATTATTAGTATGCAGAAGATGAACCTGCATTTCAGTGTGTGTACATTCTCATGCGTATTTGCCTTGATGACACAAATCAGTACCATGCAGTATTTTTTGGCATTTGCAGAAAATCTTATTTTGTCCTGCAATGATTGCCTTTCAGATCCCTAGCACGGTGACGAATCTGCTGCTGTTGGGTATAGTTATACAGAATTGTAACTTAACAGTGAATTATTCTCGTTCCGTAGGATGAGGATAAATGCACATACACGTTTCAGGATGTTTTGGACGTACAATATGTGACATTGATAAAGATTTTTCTGTGATTCTTGGTCTCAAGAAAAGTAAATATCTGAGCCAGATATAAGGAACAAGCACATCCTTGGTGTTGCAGGAATAGGAGTGTATTCCATGTAACTTTGTCCAGCGCTTGCCAACAATGGCAGGCATAGCAATTGTGTGATATAAGCCAACCCAGTTTCTTCGAACAATATAAAATGCTTGTGGTTTTGTAATTTAATATGGGAATGAATGTCTCTTCAGAGAAGAGCAGTGAATGTATTTGAGTAATTAGAGCAGTGCTTCTCAACGGGGGTCCAAGGAACACTGCCATTCTGTTATGTTCGTTTGTTCATATTGCAGGTACCTGAAATTGTGTTGTGTCTAGTTTGAAGAAGTGTTGATTGCCTACCGGCATTCACAAGGTTGGCTCAGGTCTATATTTAATCTGGCCTAGGGATGCATCTGCTTCTCAGTACGAGATGATCACCAGGGGTGTAGTTGTGCCATGTTGGGGGTGGGAGGAATTTCAGTTCCATTCTGCTGGCATAGTAGTTGATAAGTAGCCGAGTTAACCCTTTGCTGCACCTTCACTCACCAAGTACTGACACTTAACAGACGAGTAATATAAATATCCTAACTGTAATTCGTTTCTAGCTTACTGAATCATATGCAGGATGTGCCTCCACATTGGTTTTATAATAATTTTTGACAGCAGTATAATGTCTATGGGTCCCATAGTTCCATTGCTTAAACATCGGGCGTTTTGTGATATCAGCTGCAGCAAATAGTTAACTTCTACTATATTAATGTTTAATGTAAACACTTCAGGGAAAATACCCATTAAAGCCTGGTTCCCTATAGTTTTATAACTTCTTTAGGGTTTGACCTCGCCTTTCCTCTCTTCGTAAAATTCTAATGTGCAAGAATTTCTGTCCTCTCCAGTTAAGGCTGGTTCACAATAAACCGGGAACGAGAACCAGAATGAAAACGAGAAGCAGAGGACAAGAATATAAAAATTCTTGATTCACAATAAACCGAGAACGTAGACAACTATGCATATCGATATGCATGTCAATAACGATATGTAAAGTCGATATTACGCATTCTGATGTTATTTGTGTATAATTGACCAATGGCGTTCTTTCATGAGTACAAGGCAGCCAACATAAACACAGGTTAACCAACTTCGAAATTTCAACTGAAACATTTCATTAGGTACGGTACTATAAATATGCCCATGCATCTTTATTATCACAACATATTTTAAGTCTACCATAACGTAAAATAGAGAAGAAACATTTGTAATAGAACAAAAATGAACATAACAGTAGTTATTGAATTGAAGCATGAATATGTAGTGTGTAATACAACCAATACAGTAATAAAATATGATTCACTTACGATCGGTGTTCAAAGATGCAGCTATTGAAAGCCACGTATTCTCCTTCATTTTCTCATCTTTATACGAGGTGCGCCGCTTATCGTAAACGTGAGGATTTTCCTCAACACTCGATATTAGAATCTCATCAAATAAAACTTGCTCCATGATGCACAGCACAGAACAAAACAGTGCATAGGTTATGTAACGGTCTTCTTGCTGCAACATATACGACGACAAAATAGCTTTTAGATGGCAATAGAATGAATCTAGTGGGCTGTGATCGGAAACGTGAACGCCAAACTTGAAACTTGGCCAACTCTCCGTTCCCAATCCCAGGCTCCAGCAAGCTTTTCGTTAATTGTGAATGCTCACATTTTAACAATTTTACCGTTTTCGTTTTCGTACCGACTCTCGTTTCCGGTTTATTGTGAACCATCCTTTAACCTCACCCCCGAAGGCTTCCCTGGTAAGGGAAAATACAAATATTGCAATACGGGTGATTTCATGAGCCTTTCTTTCCACAGGAAACCAGTCTAAATCTCAACAAAGATCTAACCCCTGCTGATGGGTGCCTTTTGCAATCCCCAAATGCCACATTTTTAAGGGTTTGGCACCGTTTTAATATGGTCTTCCCTGGTGATCTCTGTTCTGTTCGTTACTTCCTGCTAGTTCCTTATTTAATGATGAAATATGAATGGATGATTGAATTGGTCAGGTAAATGAAGTAAATATGAACTCTGCTTTGGCAAAAGGGCCTAACTGTTTGGATGTTGGTTCATTTCTACAGGCCGCTAACATTCCTGTACCTCAGCTGCTGATACATCATTGCTGAAGACTTGTGGTATAGCAACAAAAGATATCTATTATCAATTGCTCTTTAACACATCTTTATTGATAATGTGGACCCATCTTCAAGACTTCTGAAATACATTGATATTTATTTTTTCACAATCCAGTTTACTAATCACGGGGTACCGTATTGGATTGCATATTTCCCAATAGACTCAACATAAGTTAATTAGCACGAAAATATTCCACGGAGATGGATCCTGTAGATGTATTTAAATGTGTTACATTATCAATGCAGAATAATGCAAAAGAGCAGTACGTTATATTTAATTCTGACGGAGAAAGTCTTCAACAGCAAACAACATGTACCGTAACAAAACTGTGCAACTGAAATATATTGGTTCTTAGATGTATTTGTTCATCAATAATGATATCCTACTTTCATTACAGAAAAAGAAATTAACTTCAATTTCTGGTCTTTCTAGACATCATTTAAATTTAATTAAAGACACTAGGCCAAATGATTGTTGTCTTAATTTAATTATTTGTATATAACTTTAGTTGGCAAAGCTGTTTTGTGATGTTAATTTTATTTATAATAGTTAAGGGCCGTATTCATAAACGAGTCTTTGGATGAAGACTTATCAAAGTCGACTTTCGTAGTAAAGTTTAACTTTGTTAAAAGTCCTATTCATAGACAATACTTCTGAAACTTTGACTTCGACTTCGGTAAGTCGAGATTTGACGATCTTGTTCTAATGTTGGCAATCACAATCACTGCCTTCTAAACGAATGAAATTAATAGATAGTTGAAATACAGTAGGCATTGCCAAAATCAAAGCCATCTTTTAAGTCGCAAATCAATGAAATAATTGAACATCGGTACATGTTAAGCGATTGTTAGCTTTATATAAGAATAATTTTTATTTCATCCTAAATTAATTTTATTCTGAGGGATTGGATGATAAGAAGATGCCACCAATGACAGACTATGAAAGAGACATATTATCCTGGCGACATTTGGCAGAGTTGCTTCCTGCACGTCTGCAGAAACTACTTAAAAATTATCTGAAATCAGTATGCAGGAAACATTATTATGACGACCACAGGATTATAAATTAACTTCATATCCAACTGTATAACCTATCTTCTATAGAATTAAATAGTCAAAATCAATATTAAACTGTCAGTCCTTACTTGTGGCATAAAATCGCGATAAAATAAGAAATTGTATTAGTGGTTGAACAGGTAGGCCTAATTCTTTCTGATTATTATTCATCAATGAATGTTGAAACATGGCGAGGATATATAGTACAGTCTGTTTATCAAATCTGTATCTTCATTTGAATTTATTATCTATAATTAGGCCTAATAATACGCTAAGGAACACGAGCAGCTTTAATAATCTCCTAGATGCCCTCAATATCAACAATTTCCCTAATATCAGCCATTTTCCTTATGTCTACGAACGAAAGTCAAACTCGTAGTCTAGATTTTCGGCGACTTCGAAGTGAAGTCAGGATTGAAGTTTACTGTCATCAAAGTGTCGACTGTGAATAGGAAAATGACGACTTTATACTTTTCAAAGTCAACTTTGGTCTAAAGTCTCGTCTATGAATACGACCCTAAGGGCCGTATTCATAAACGAGACTTTGGATGAAGACTTCCCAAAGTCGAATTTCGTAGTAAAGTTTAACTTTGTTGAAAGTCCTATTCATAGACAATACTTCTGAGACTTTGACTTTGATTCCGGTAAGTCGAGATTTGACGATCTTGTTCTAATGTTGGCAATCATAATCACTGCTTTCTAGACTAATTAAATTAACAGATAGTTGAAATAGAGTAGGCATAGACACAATCAAAGCCATCTTCTGAGACACAAACCAATGAAACAATTGACTATCGGTACATGTTAAGAGATTGTTAGCCGTTCTTGCAGGTTTACATAAGAATAATTATGTAAGTAAAAGAATTGATATTGTTAGATCTTTACATCAGTAGATAATAATTCGTTCTACTTGGTCACAAAAAATCGTAACTCAGTTTCGAACAGTCTTATACTCGTATATAATACAATAAAATTCGTAACTACAAAACATGAAATAGTATTGCCTGCTAAGAATTTTGTTGTGAATAAAACATCGATTGTAGTTAGGTTAGGTTCACATTAAGCCCTCGAATTATTTCATTATAAAATAATTTTATTCTGAAAATAAGGAAGATAAGAAGATGCCACTAATGACAGACTACTTAAAAATTAATTGAAATCAATATTCAGAAAACATTATTGTAACGACCGCAGGATTAAAAATTAACTGCCTATCCAACTGTATAAATGATCCTCTATAGAATTATTAAGTAGTCAAATCAATATTAAGCCATCAATTAGAGCCTACCTGTAGCGCAAAATCGGGATGAAATAAGAAATTCAATTATTGGTGGAACAGATAATCCTCTTTGATTATTCATCAATGAATGTTGAAACATGACGAGGATATCTAATACTGTCTATCAAATCTGTACCTTGATTTTAATTTATTATCCATATCTAATAATACGCTAAGGAACATGAACAGCTTTAATAATCCCCTAGATGTCCTCAATATTCTCGGAAAATCAACAATTTTCCAAATATCAGCCATTTTCCTTATGTCCACGAACGAAAGTCAAGGTCTACATTTTCAACGACTTCGAAGTAAAGTCACGATTGAAGTTTACTTTCGTCAAAGTGTCGACTGTGAATAGGAAAATGGTGACTTTGTACTTTCCAAAGTCAACTTTGGTCCAAAGTCTCGTCTATGAATACGACCCTAAAAGTACCAAAAGTTGAATGCAAGTTTGACTTTCGAGATTTTAATGGTGTAATTAAATGTCCTGGATAGTTTCATGCAACTGAAAATAGATAAGTCCATTATGATGCTTAATTTAGATAAGGATGATGGGTTTCTGTTGTTGCTAGTTTCACCAGGGAAACGTGAAGAATGCTCTGGACAAAAGAGTGCTCAGTAAGGATGCAGCTGCATTTAGCAAACTGGATACATATCCATATAGAAAAACTCCCAATAGAATAGTATTGGTTGCATTTAGTACGGAGTTTTTAAACTGTTTATGTAGCTTAACATGAAGTCGCAACGTCATGGTATTTCAGTGGCCTGAAACGAAGTACAGTGTTTTAAGGGAGACAGAGGTGAAATTGTATCACTCCATATCCTGATCTTTGACCAGATCGTAGGAATACTCTGAAAAATAAATAACACATTTCAGTTCAGTATACTGCTACTGCTTGTATTTATTTTAATACAAAAAGTCAGCTTTACATTATATCGGTAGTAATAAATTCTATGTTTATCCTACAAATCATGCGGTAAAACTCTCTCTGTTTTTAAGAGGACGTTACACAATACAAGACGTTTTAGAGCCTTTATCCAAAATGTTTCAGAATTGTACACAATTATTTGTGGATTTTTTCTTGAAATATACGTAAGAGGAAACTCTATGGATTGTGCTATGAATGCAGTGTGGGAAATACACAGAGCGATCCATATTTATGTCCGACTTTTTATTCGTCTATCACAAGTAAATGAATTAACATGACAGGGTCAAAGTAGCATGAACTATAGTCCCGTAGCTCTAATTTCCGGCAGCCAATCGCGTTGGAGGTCGGCTACATTTAAACGTGTGCGTCTTGTGATTCGCTGATTCATTTCTTAAGGCTCGATAAATACTTAATATAATCGCCCGCCATTTTAGCTCTTTCGTTGGCGTTCGCAGAAAGCACACGAAGACGTTATTTGCTGCTCAATTATTTGCTGAATTACAGTGCGTTTGATTTATTATCATAGGAGCTACGACATGACAATGTTTAACAGTGTGGCAAATAGATTCCTCGTATGGTAGCTCGGCAACGTAAGAACAAAAATGGCGAACGATACTACCTACCTAGACCTTATAGAGCCTTCACTTTCTAAGACGTAAGCAAAGAGGCGGAGTCACGCCGGAAATAACAGCGTCGGGACTATAATAGTCCAGTCATTAGGATTGCTTAAAATTCCACCAATATTAAAATTCGAGGTAAGCACCAGCATTTGCTGCACATTTTTCCAGACGTGGCTGAACATTCTGTACTGCTCTCAAGTATTTCATTTGGCACACGACCACACTCCTCTCGTCTGACCATAGAATGTGTCACAAAAGGCTAGGTTCCTCTTGAATCCATGCTAGCAGAGACTCCGCAAACTCCATTCTGATATCACAGTCCTCACATGACAGAGCTTGCACAAGTGTGGCTTCATGGCCGCCAATTCATTTTCTTTAGCACTGCTGCATGGACCCATAGGATACACCAGATTCCCGCTGGTACTGTCGAATGGATTTCTTAGGACTTCTCTGGAAGGCCTCAGTAGCGGTTGCTTTGGCCTCCTCTGTGATCACTGTTTTGGTCGGCCAGCACCCTTCAGTTGCGTAACTGAGCCAGTGCGAATCAAGTTGGCGTGAAGTCTCTTGATGGTCTTGTAGTCCAGCGTCGCATTTTTCCCTTCACCATTCTCCACCATCTCTGCACCATAATTGGGGACTGCCACACTTCCATTCGAACAGCAATTCGTGTTCGATCATACACAGTCAGTCTTGTGGCCATGGTTAATGTTACAAAATCTGAAACTTCCAAACCTATACTAAAAGCGCTGGCATTAGAAGCTGTGAACAATAGATACCACCAGGAGAATGGTTACATATCTACACAGATGGGTCTACTATCAATAACAACTGAGGATCAGGAATTACGTGTGCGTTATGCTCATTTTATCAACCAGCAGGACATCATACAACAAATTTTGATGCGGAAATAATGGCTATTCATATCTCACTCCAACACCTACTATACAGAATAGATAAATTTCAAAATGGTGTCATTCTCTCTGATTCTAAAGCAGCATTATATGCAATAAATTCCTATAAAATTATGTCAATCCAAATTAAAGAATGTCACAAAATGATCCAACAACTTCAAAAACTACAGAAAAGAATTCAATTGCAATGGATACCTGCACATTGCGGAATTGCTGGAAATGAAACTGCTGACTTTCTTGCCAAAAAAGGATCCAATTTAATTCAGAATACAAATACAAGCCTACCTTTTACATCCATCGAAAGACTAATTAAAAATAAATATAAAATCAAGCAAAACCAAGCACTATGTACCAAAGCCAAAGATAAAAAATGGAGCATTTTAATAAAAAAAAACAAGAAATTATTCCAGAAATCCCACGTAAATCTGCAGTAGCAAAATTCAGACTGCTTACAGAACACGATTATTTGGCCAAACACTTGAATACAATAGGAATTTACTTACTTACAAATGGCTTTTAAGGAACTCGAAGGTTCATTGCCGCCTTCACATAAGCCCGCCATTGGTCCCTATCCTGAGCAAGATTAATCCAGTCTCTATCATCATATCCCACCTCCCTCAAATCCATTTTAATAGTATCCTCCCATTTACGTCTCGGGCTCCCCAAAGGTCTTTTTCCCTCCGGTCTCCCAATTAACACTCTATATGCATTTCTGGATTCGCCCATACGTGCTACATGCCCTGCCCATCTCAAACGTCTGGATTTAATGTTCCTAATTATGTCAGGTGAAGAATACAATGCGTGCAGTTCTGCGTTGTGTAACTTTTTCCATTCTCCTGTAACTTCACAAATCCAAATTGTCCTCTATGCAACAAAGAAGAAGAAATGACTGCAGAACATCTACAAACCTGTGAAGTTCTACCTGATGGATCCACCACAGAGAAATATTGGAGAGCAAGAACGCTAATGGCTTCATTGCCAAAGCCCGGCATTAGATAACAACATGTTTTAAGATTTACACTACATTTTTCTGATTACATTAATGTTTCGGACTGTACTGGGAACACAATAAAACAGAATGACAGCTTCTTTTGTGCTTGGCCACGTACTGGGGTTCTGTAAGAAGGGAGAGCTACTGAGTAACAACAGAACCATCGTGCCCGTACAGCAATTGCCAACCTGCTAAGAAACAGAGGATGGGAAGTACATGAGGAGATTCATTGTGTGTCTGAAGATGATTCTCATAGAAGAGTCGATATAATTGCCATCAAAGAAGAACCCAGAAAGCGATGGTCTTAGACCCTACGATTTGCTTTGAACGAGACACGAATCAAGCACTGCAGATAAATGATGGCAAGCGAGCTAAATATGTACCTTGTCTTCCACACCTCAGTGAAAAATATGGCATTTCGCTTTACAACTGGGATGTTGCAGGCTTACTATTTGGAGCGAGGGGTTGTTTACCAAAATTTACATGTAATATCCTTAAATCCTTTCAAATTCCCTTTTATGAGGTTCAGAAGATTGTAATGGAAATTCTGAAGGCCTCTCTTCAAATTCTACACTATCATCTATATGTTAACACGTAAATTTTTGTTTTAATGTACAAATCGAATCATTATTTTGCTCGTTTCATTTCCCTTTATCTTTTATGTTTGTTAATTCCGGATCCCACTGGTCAACCTCACTTGAGGACGGATGATTTGAAATAAATCTTAGTAGTGGTATGGAACATGGTACATTTTAATGGTGGAATGGGTCACTTACTACAGTGTAATAAAAAGTTGGACATGAATATGTGTCGTTCTGTAGATAAATATATTATTTCAGAACTCTTTGTCATTTAAATAAACCTGAAAATCAAGAAAATGATTTGACATTTGTATACATAATAAATTGTCTATCTTCAGGGATAAATAAATTCTTTATGCTTTTTTATTTATTCATATAATGAGATAGCAACTCACTTACAGAATCCATCATACTATCTTTTTTGTAGGATGCAATGTGCTTGACCTCAATTGACATAAATATGAATATAGAAACGCAATTTCTTGTACACTTATTATAAAAGTTTTTGTTTTTGACATTACTGGACTTCAAGAACATGTTCAAGATTTAAGAGAAAATTACAATATGGCAGAGACGAATAAAAAAAAGTTTTGTGCAGATAATTACTTCCCTTCATTAATTTCAAGCAATGTGTTCAAGTTCAGACTCTTAATCAGAGTGCGAATTAAGCTTTTTCTTCGAGGGGAAGGGGGGATTAGCCAGTTTTTCCTTTATCAGTATGCTTCAAACACTGGAATTTCAGAATTAAACATTTTCTTAATTATATAAGTAAAAGACCATACTAACTCAGTAACTTAATCAGATAAATAATTTTAAGATACGGACAGGGCTGCCGAGAAGGGGGGGGGGGGGGCAAAGGGGGCAAGTGCATATGGGCCCGTCAGATTAAGTGAGTCTGATTACTTTTTATTATCATGAATAATTGAGGGGTTTGCCGGAAAAAGGGTGTATACATCAATATGGTGAATTGAGATACAGGCAATCTAAGATTTTAAAACGCACCTGAATAAAATGTTATACAGATAATGAACAAAATTATACATTAAATTAAAAATCTTAGCGAGTATAGATGTTTTGTAGCATTTAGGCAGTTCGTAATATTAAATTTTCTTATATTTGTACCATATAAAACTTCGGTCTATACGCCCTTTATCCATATAATGATTTGCTTAGAGGATTTAATGTAGATTTCAGATTTAAATTTCACGCGGAATTGAAACAAAGATACATTTTATGACATTTATTATCTACTTCTAAAGTAATTTACATTATTTCAGGTATACTGAGTAGACATTAAGTACGCAAAGCAAAATCTCCATTTTGTGTGAACATAAATAAAATTTACTCTTTGTATAATCCTGATAACAATAAACCCAAAAATCTGAATATTGTAACAAATCTCTTTGTAGAACATAAAATATTTCCGACTGAATCTATGAGTTTCATAAGTTTGTTTACTCTTAAAGCAAGGACAATAATGAACAACTAGACTGACTAAATTGAACTATATATACTTGCTTAGTCTCTACCAAGAGAAAACACACACAGTACAGTATGCTGTAACGCGCACGCACGCAGCCCTGTCCTGCAGGTATGTACAGTACAATCAAAACAAAATTTCGCTACTATAATTAACGAATTATTCACTACATTTTAAACCGTTTTCCCGAAGAAGGGCGTATAGGTCTATCAGCCTTTCTTCCGGCAAACCCCTCAATTATTCGTAGATACATACCGGTACTATAAAATTTTGTAAGAATATTTGTTACATAAATTTGACATATTGATTCAACAATAGTAGAATTAAATAATGCAAATTACCATTTTATATGTAGATATTTGACTTTTATATAATAGAATATCAGTTTCCCGCATTAACATTCACCGACACGACACTTGAGGGCCCCGGCATTTGCCTGAACTATGTTCCCATCGCCTGTACCGAACACGTTAAATTATTTATTGGCTTGTGCTTTTTAACTACTACTGCAATATGCTAATGGACGCTCCCAAACCGAAGTCACAGGATCAGGTTTCCTTTTCAGTACCTACATTGTATGTTTCGTGTCGAAACTTTCGTCTTTTCGTTGTCGTTTGTCTAGTAAATTCTGTTCATTAGTGTTACCGGTTACAGTTTAACTGCACAATGGACAAGTACAGACATAAGTCAGGAGCTGAGAAGCACAAGGAGAGGCAGAAAAAATTTTAAGATATTAATATGGGTGCTAGACTGCGTGAGAAACATTATGAAGACATTAACAAAGAGATCAGTGATGAGCCGAAATATTTAAAATCAATTCATGTCTCTAATTAGGGCCAACCTCACTGAAACCTATGAATCTCCTAAATAGTCTGAGGGAATTAAAACTGGACAGTTTATTTCCAACTATTTGTATAGTCATTAAAACATTCTATACAATTCCTGTGACAGTTGCTGATGCTGAAAGATCCTTGAGCAAAATGAAGGAAATAAAAATGTATTCAGATAAACAATGTGTCAAGAACGACTGAGTAACGTTGGCATCCTTAGTCTGGAGAGCGATCTTGCTAGGTCTTTAAATTTTAGTGATGTAATTGATGATTTTGCATCAATGAAGTCAGGAAGAGTTGTTTATTGATGTTGGACTGCAAGTTAGAAATTACAGGTGTTTATGAATACAATTTATTGTGCTAATGTGAAATTTTGCTAAAATTTTTCAATGTAAGAAAAGTGCATATTTTTAGGTTCGTATCTGTGTATGGGGTTATCTTTTATTTATTTTGCAAATAATTATTATGGTCAGAATAACTGGTAATTTGTAATTGTTACTTTTTTCAACGGGGGTCCGAATACAGTATTGCATAGGGGTCCATAAATTCTGTCGGCGGCCCTAGATACGGATACATATGTTTCAAATTATAAAATGTAAATCAAAGGGAAGAAGTTACAATTTATTAAGAAAGTGCTTTTACCTTAAGTAAATAATTTGTTTGTATGAGATGATGTCTTTGAAATTTCCTGTCTACTGGATTCACAATAATGAACACACTGATTTATAACTGCCTTTAACAAAATTATACTATATTGCCAACACTCGTGTTGAAAAGACAGCTTAAAAATGCCCACCACCTTCTTGATGTACGTATATAATATGCAATTGAAAGTCAGCACCAGGGATAAATAAAAATTACGTCAGGGCGTTGTTATAGAGCATACATGGGCATCGTGCCTCACTTGAGAATTTGTGCCTCACTGAACTTCACAGAGCTTATCGCTCTTCACAGTCCCCGTTCCTCCCTCACGTAGCTCCTAGGCGTGGGCAGGTTCTGTATCAGTTTCATAAGCAATATCAGTGGTGGCATAATGGCATTATCAAAGCAGTGTGTACGCGTTAGAAAACGATTATTTCATGAGAAATGGGAGGAAGAGTTTTTTTTCTGTTTAGAAGGGGAGAACATACGATTTATGTTATGCTCGAAAATCCTATTGGGCATTAATAAATTTAATATACAACGACATTACTCCTTATGTCATAAAGAACATGCTGAATTAGAAGGTAAGACAAATTAAATGTTATTTTTCGTACTATTCCGAAGAAAATTTATGATCTTAACATTTGCATAGTATACTAAATACGACATTATACCTTAATCACGCTGCATTAAAAGGTACGAATAATTAAATGTTGTTTGTACGTATTATTTCCAAAAGAAATTTATAAAAAAAATATCAAATGTACATAGAAAACGAAATATGATTTTCTGAAATTAGTTTAGGTCGAGAACGTGCAAATCTATTAAGTAATCTTGAGAAACGCCAGATATTCAAGAAAATAAACGTAGACAACGTGATTGAATATTATTGGCTAGTTACGCAATTTCTCGCCTGTGATTTAAATCAATTCAATGATGGAGGAATGGTAAAGAGGTTTATGATTGAAGCTGCCGAATTAATTTGCCAAATTGAATAAAAGTTTTCGAGAGTCTCACGTTAACCAAGCGCTTTCCTAATAATTCGCCACTGACCGCCTTAGCGATTACGATAAGGTGACGCAGGTCACAGAGGTTTATATTTCCCATCCTACTCTGCAGTCTCCTCTCCTAGTAAGCAAACTATTTCAAATCGAGTGCCTCACGTAACCGAAAATTGTGCCCATGCATGTTATAGAGCCTGCCGCATGGAGCGATTGCCAAAGTATTCCATGGGAAAGTCAGTAGATGTCGATCTCATCATGTTTACTTGTGGTTATAATAGTGCCACTAGCTTGAAACATTCACAGACCCTGACAGTAGTCAATATTAACTAAAATCTGTAGGTTAGGACACGAGAGGGAGAAAATAATTTTCCTTGACAGGGAAAAATATTGCTATCTTCAGCTAGGGAAACAATTACAAGCTGAGGAATTCCCTCCCTCACCCCCATTAATTCGCACTCTGCTCTTAATACATTTGATAGATACAAGAAACTATAATAGTCTTCTTTTATTTAATGCATACCTTAATTAATGTCAAATTAGAGTCATATTATGCTGGAATCAGGTTTAGTTACTAATGCTCCACCATTTTAAATCTATGGATCGGTGAAATTTCTACAATTTAAGTAATTGATTAACTAGCGGACTTACTAGTGTTAAATTGTAAGTCTGTGCGGCTTACAGCTGTTTCGGTGCTTCATCACACCATCCTCAGAGCCTAAAAGTAGTGTACGTAAGATTCAAAATGGATTTTACAATTTTATACCAATTGTTCTGAAACTTATACCACATATTATGTCTTATAATGTGGTTATGAAATACATAAATTTTCACTTTGATATTACAATTAGTTCACTTATAATTAATTTTTTGTTGTTATATATAATCTTGCTCAGCTTGGTGAGGTTGCCAGAGACAAAGAATGTTAAACAGTAAAATTTAAGATGACATTGTATTGTATTGTATTGTACTGTATTGTATTTATTAATATTCTATGGTGTTCATACATTGCTTTACAGCTAGAATATGTAACAAGTCAAAAAACTTAATACTGTTATAAAGTCTTAATTTATAGTCACAGTCTACATGAAATATATACAGACGAGATTTACAATATAGTCTACTAGTACAACACAAAGTTTTAGTATCAATTTCATGAAGTGTTATTGAATGTCATGAATTCACCTACAGAATAGAAGGCGTGAGAAATTAGGTACTTCATTAATTTGGCCCTAAATAATCTTATGTTTTGAGTTTCATTTTTTATATCGATAGGGAAGCTATTAAAAATTTTTACTGCTCTATAACACACTCCTTTTTGATAGCATGATAGACTTGCTGATGGAGTATGAAAGTCATTTTTTTGACGTGTATTTATGCTATGAACTGTTGAATTAGTTACAAAGTTTTCACGATTACATACGAGGAAGATTATTAATGAAAAGAGATACTGACAAGCCATGGGCATTATTAAAAATGTCTTACAGGAAATTTGTTTACAATAAACTAAAATTTACAGTAGATAATATTTCACATAATGAAAATTTGCAGTAAAATAAAACCTACAGATTAAAATAGAATGAGAAAATTCAATTTGAATTGAAATACTAATGTCGCCGTAAAATCAAAGCTATAATAGAAATTTCCTTAATTGTTGTTGTGACTCCAAATTTATGACAGAATGACACGAATTGTTTTGTTATGGTCCCTCTAGCGCCCACTATTAATCCGATGACTTCTATGTATATCCCTGAGTTTATATGATGTTTTGTAATAAGGGATAGTTGGTTCATAAATTCTCCTTTTCTCTAGATTAACCTCCTCGGGTTGATTCTGATGCGTCTCGAATCTGATGGTCAGATCCAGGTTTAAATGTTATAATATCAATACGCCAATGGTTTCCGGTATCCGCTATTCCATGGACTTCTTTATAGGTAGTGTAGCTATTGGACTAAGGCATGTTACGATTACAGACCTAATCTTGTGATGTCTGCTGTTACGAAGAGTTTCGCCAAATGGGCATGAACCCAAGACATGAGCCAAAGTTTCAACCTCACTGTGGTATCACCTATAGTGAATTATAATTGTTCCAATTTTCAAAGTTTACATAATATTTCTTTAAATTTATATTTAATTTATTCCTGATAGATTTATGTAAAATATAATATATGCTTTTCATATTCTTCCAATTACTTTTTGAGAAATAAAATATTTACTCTTTTAGTTGTTAATTTTTCAGTTTTTTAAAACTTATCACATCCTCAACACATGGTGATTTGAATACTTTCAATGACAGAAGAAAACAAATGTGTCAGTTTATTCCACATCCTTTTGTGGACGTCTGTGCAAAATTTCACTGAAAATGGAGAAAAACTGCATTCATTAGATCATTTTGAATGTTACAAAATGTTGTTTTCTAATGCCAGGTGTTTGACAATAAAGTCATTTGACCTCTTGCACTCCAGTATTTTTCAAAGATATTATCATGGCCAGCCACTGAAGCACAGATTTTGAGGTGTTCCGAATCCATTTCTTGGTTTAAGTTGCACAATGGGCAGTTAGGGAACTGATATATTCCAATTCTATGCAAGTGTTTGGCCAAACAGTCATGGCCTGTTGCCAATCTAAATGCAGCTACAGACGATTTTCGTGGTAAATCGGGAATTAACTTGAAAATGGCAAGTCGTAGCCGATTTAAGTCAACACCATATTTTAACGTTTTGGTGGCTACTTCATTCACACACAACCCCCAGAATGTCTGGAGGACAAAATGTTGGAAATTGGAAAATCAAGAAAATGAGTGTCAAAGTAGTCTACAGCATGTATATGATATATAGTATCACTCTGATCCCTTTAAATTCGTCCTGAGTAGCTTTAAAATGTCATAAGGCCAAAATAGCAACAGCAATAGAAAACTGAAACATTATTTTATTCCATGTTGAATCTTTCGTACACTACTTTTAACACTTGAATATAAATAATTGATTAAATGGCGATCTTACTCGTGTTAATTATGTAAGCATGTGCGGCTTACATCTGTTTCGATGCTATTCGACACCATCCTCAGAGCCTACTAGATCTCGGTCATCACACGAACGTACCCACACAACAGGCAGCGAAGTTGAGATAGCGCCGAGATCTAGTAGGCTCTGAGGATGGTGTCGAATAGCACCGAAACAGCTATAAGCCGCACATGCTTGTCATAATTTATTAACACGAGTAAGCTCGCCATTTAATCAATTATTTATTATTTTATTTTTTAGAGTTACAAACAGAATTTCCATTATCACCAATCCATAGCCTTAAATGCATAATAATAAAATTAAAAAATACGTTAATGAGTTTTAATTTCACACATTTCATCTCGAAGCACATTTGAAAGGAATTTATGTTATTTGAAACATCTTAAATATGGTACATGGACAACGTGAATGTATCTATATTTTCACTATATAATATTGCATCTTTCAAGAACTGATAATTAAAAATGTTACTTGTTACAGTGTCTGTACTATAAGCATTCTACTTCGTCAGGATTATTTTACTAAAAAAAGGATGTACTGAATGTAAATAAATTTTAATTTCTGAGAAAAAAATCTCAAAATTTGGTATTTCTATCAAAATTAACATATTATTTCACCTCGTCTTCCCCTGAAGTTCAGATTCAATGTTTCTTCATAATCTGTGCCTGTACATATCCCTTACTGAATTTTAAGACACATTCTTTCCTCTGCATCCAGCGGTCGGTTATATAAAGTGTGAAGAATGGGAAATTATTGGGAATTGTTTAGAAAGATAAAATTCTATGTGGCATAACGAAAGAAGAATCTATATACGTATCTATTATCAGTCAGTACCTACCATCCACCAAGCCCGCCATTTCTGCTTCTGCTTGGTTAAGGCTGGTTCACAATAAACTGGGAACGGAAACAACAACGAGAACGGAAATAATGTTAAAATAAATGTATTTAAATGTAAGCATTCACAATAGTTAATTGTGAATGCTCACATTTAAATACATTAACAATATTTCCGTTCTCGTTGTCGTTTCCGTTCCCGGTTTATTGTGAACCAGTCTTTACTTGTCATATTTCTGTTCATTCAGCTCACTAGCCTTTCTATATAGTAAACTATGTTTCAGAGATGTATTGTAATGAGTTTATTGTGTATTCTGTGTAAATTTGTGATCTAATGCAATGAATATGAAACGAGTTCTCATGCATGCATTTTTAAATGTAAATTAAATGGCAAGTCGCTGGGATTCTATCAGTTACTGCTCTGTGCTTTAATACTGTTTTCTCAAGCTGCGTTGCCATTTATTTCTTATATGCAAGTGAAATTGAAGTTTATATATAAAAATATATATATATATATATATGAAATAAATATTTATTGCCAAAACTTTGCCTTCTAAAATTTTGAGGTCATATGGTCCAGTGTATGTTATATTTAGGAAATATAGCAAATAATTTCTGGCACAAATTCAGCACTTCTATGACAGGAAATGAGTGCTGATATTATTGAGGATATGAGACTGAACCTTCCTGCAGAAAATCAATTTAGTCTAAACAAAAATCATAATTCATTGTAGAGAATCGACGTCATTGTATATCTAAAATTGCTACCACATTATTTTTCAAGGTAGTATCACAGTTTAGAATATACAGTTGCGAAGCTCAATACTTACTAAATATGCAAACATAGACAGTTGAAATATGCATCCATAGATAGTTACTAGTCACCAGGATCGCTACTATCGCCTCATCACAGACTCTTTCCCTAGCAGACGATAAAATGTATTGTACTTTTGATATCGTGTTCTTTTGAAAAATTAACACCTTCCTTCCACTATTGAAATACGAAATACATAAGGTTTATATATTATTTTCATAAAGTATATATTATATTTTATAAACTCACCTTCCTGGATCTTTCGGAAGAAGGATAACTCCGACCTCTTTTTCTTAGAATTTATAGTGCTACAAACGTCGCCTTGTTCCATATTATTATTCAAATTATTGTATTTTAGCCATTTACAGTTATTACAACCAATAACGAACATTTCACAGTTTACACAACTTTTCACAACAATGCGACATACGGCACAGTCAATGCCTATTCGATCTAGACCAGGCTGTAATATATGTTCGGGTTTTCTATTTCAGTGTATGGAGCTCAGTGAATTATTATATTATAACTTTATTGCGTATCATTGCTAAGTTTTATTTAGTATAATGTGTCCATAAGTTCCCTTTACTTCTTGTTGCATAATAGCCTATGTTGCAGAAATAATTACAAAACTATGTTATTTTAATGTGAAGACAATTTTACATGTTAACATAATCTTTTCGCATCAACATTTTAAGTTTAGAGTGGAAGCTATTTTGAGGTTTAATAAAAAAGAAGGCATAATCGCAACGACCGGTGTATTTATATTGTGATTTAATATAGCACATCTACCTTCTTTAATAGACAGAAAATTTATCATACCACTCCTATGAAATTAGTGTACGTACGATTGTTACTTCGTCTCTTAGGTAGTAGATAAATACAATAATTCAATACTCAATTGTAGTATTAAAATACAGACAAATTGAGTGTGCGGAGTATCATACGTGACATTATGCTTAATTATAATGTATAATTGCGAATTTAGGAATATAAGATATGGTAAACATAACCTATAATATTTCCATATGAATGGCAGGGCATTGGAGACCACTAAAATTAGACAGAAAGGGGCAACTGGGACAGTAAACATAACCTATAATTTCAACATATCTAAATATCCTTGCGGTGCAACTGGAAATTACTGAATCGTGCATAAATGAATGTACAAGAATTTCGCAATATTTAATCGAAATAAAGGCAAGTATTACACATACGAACAAAGTAATTTTCACACCAAAAATAATATTTCATCTTAACTCGCAAGTGATATATGTCTGAAGTGTCTCATAATCATTGTTTTAAATTTTATTAATGCAATTACACTACATTTTAGAGAAATATATGTTACTCTTTAGGCATTCCAACTAATTTATATGGTTGAAATGCTGCCCTTCGTGATCAGGTTAAGCGAGTGACATGGTCTGCCTTACAGTCTGTATTAGATTACGATGGCTGTGGCACAGTCTATTGTTCCTAGTACTCACAGCGCTCCAAGCGGCTAGCAACTATCGCGAGATTTGCAAAAAAATCATCCCAAACTTCGCAACTGTATATACTAAACTGTGGTAGTATATAGGTGTGAAGAAAATATGAGTTGCTCTTGACTTCAGAGTCTAAAACAGAGAAAGTTTCAACATTTTAACATTGTAGATGGGCTTTAATTATTAAATGTGCAATTTTCAGTTGTTTGATAGTTGTCTATTGAATTATGTGATATTAATTACACCATTGTATCACTTGTTTCTGTAATATTGAATTTTTAAAAGATTACATTTCTTTTGGACAAACTAAATACAAAGTGCTTGTGTAATGAAGTGAATGGCAAGAGCCATGTTCTGTTTACCTAAGAAATAAAGCAGTACTTGTTCATCATGGAAGAAGATCTGATAGTTAACCAAAGGTTGCTATTATTCGTATATAATTATTTCTGCTTTACACTGTGGTTCTCAATCTATTTTTTCTTTATTTGTTTTCATATTACAATTCAAAATTAAATTATTGTTAATATAAAAGTGTATACATCTTGATTACACAACTTTTAACACTGTATCACTTCGGAATATATATGATAAGAACGTTCTTGTGTTAAATTTTAACGTACCTTGTTAACATGTTTCGACCTATTTTGGGTCATCTTCAGAACTGGTCGTTGTTGATCTTGGTGCCTCTTGTTTCCTGTGAGGGTGCGTTCGTAGTGTAGAGTCAAAGAGTGTGTGTGTTTTTGAATTGAATTGTGTGTTGAGAATATTGTTGGTGTGTGTTTTCGTGTGTCTGTATATTTCATATTGTTCTAGTGTGTTGAGTTTCTGGCTTTTTGGTTGGATGTGCAGTATTTCCATGTCTGTGTTGATGTCTCTGTAGGTGTCGTTGGCATTTGTGATGTGTTCTGCATATGTGGAGGTGTTTTGTAATTTTGTTATGGCTGTGATATGTTCTTTGTAACGTGTTTGAAATGATCTGCCTGTCTGTCCTATGTAGAAGTTGTTGCAGGTGTTACATTTGAGTTTGTATACGCCTGTGTGGTTGTATTTGTTTGTTTGTGCGTTGAGATGTTTTTGTAGAGTGTTATTTGTTCTGTATGCGATGTTGTAGTTTAATTTCTTGAATGAAGTTGCAATTTTATGTGTGTTTTTGTTTTCATATGTTAGTGTGAAATACACATAAAATTGCAACCTCATTCAAGAAATTAAACTACAACATCGCATACAGAACAAATAACACTCTACAAAAACATCTCAACGCACAAACAAACAAATACAACCACACAGGCGTATACAAACTCAAATGTAACAAATACAACAACTTCTACATAGGACAGACAGGCAGATCATTTCAAACACGTTACAAAGAACACATCACAGCCATAACAAAATTACAAAACACCTCCACATATGCAGAACACATCACAAATGCCAACCATACCTACAGAGACATCAACACAGACATGGAAATACTGCACATCCAACCAAAAAGCCAGAAACTCAACACACTAGAACAATATGAAATATACAGACACACGAAAACACACCCCAACGATATTCTCAACACACAATTCAATTTCAAAACACACACACTCTTTGACTCTACACTACGAACGCATCCTCAGAGGAAACAAGAGGCGCCAAGACCAACAACGACCAGTTCTGAAGATGACCCAAAATAGGTCGAAACATGTTAACAAGGTACATTAAAATTTAACACAAGAAAGTTCTTATCATACTCATTCCGAAATAAAAGTGTAATCCAGTATTGTCATCCATTTACACATAAAAGAGGTTCGCACTAACATAAGTAATTTATACATCTTGATTACACAACTTTTAATACTATATCACTTAGGAATAAAGTATACTAGTGGCTTGTGCAGCAAATGCTGCAAACCAAGCTCATTAGACGTTCAAATAAATATTTTTCAGATTTATTTCCAGTGAAGAATACTAGACATTCTGAAAGTTATTTGCTTCCATAATAATGAAAGATACTCTCTCTCGAGCCAATACTGAAGAGAACCACGCATATAAATATCTACACCACACCGTCATTAAATATATGAAAAAAACTCAACCCCACTTGATTAATAACTATAAAAATATTTGATTTTTAATAATATTATTATCTTACGTAATACATTATTTTAATATACCGAAGTACATATGATATTTCCATGTAGATATTCTGCGTCATCATACGATGAAAGAGTAATGGAACGGAGAAAAATTCTCTCCGGCGCCGGGATTTGAACCTGGGTTTTCAGCTCTACGTGCTGATGCTTTATCCACTAAGCCACACCGGATACCCATCCCGGTGTCGGACAGAGTCGTCTCAGTTTAAGTTCCAACTCTTGGGTTCCCCCTAGTGGCCGCCCTCTGCACTACGTCATAGATGTCTATAAACGTAGGACTGAAGTCCACACATGTGCTGAGGTGCACTCGTTATGAGTGACTAGTTAGCCAGGATCCAACGGAATAAGCGCCATCTTAAATCACGAAGCACACTTTAAAGCAATAACCAGAGGACACAATACATCTACATATGCCGAACACATAACTAATGCCAACCACACATACAATAACGTAAATACAGACATGGAAATCCCACACATACAACCCAAAAACCAAAAACTCAACACACTAGAACAATATGAAATATACAAACACACTAAAACACACCCTAATCAAATTCTCAACATACAGATCAATTTCAGAACACACACACTATTTGACACAACTCTTCATCACACGAACAACCCACACAACAGGCAGCGAAGTTGAGATAGTGCCGAGATCTAGTAGGCTTTGAGGGTGGTGTTAAGTAACACCGAAACAGCTGTAAGCCACACATGCTTACATAATTAACACGAGTAAGATCGCCAGTTAATCAATTATTTACACAACTGTATTTCAGAACACACACTATTTGACTCCACACTACACAAAACAAACGCACCCTCACCGAGGGCGAAAACACTGGAAGATGCAAGGACGACGCATATCTGAAGATGGCTGCCAAGCCGAAACTAGTCAATTAAGGTATTTTTAAACTTAGTTAAAATTAACGGTGAAAGTAGTCATATATACTTTATTTCTAAATACGTAATTTATTTTAAAATATACGCATAATTAATTTCATAGACATAGTTGCGAATAACATAAGATGAATCGTATAATAGTGTAACTTCATTTGACAATGTTACTCAAATGTATGAAGTATTGTATCTTTATTGTGGCAATAGTAGATGTCAGGGTATTAAATTTGTATAAATTAAGAACTCTTGGAATATAATGTACAGACTAACTAAGTTATGAGTTGCGAAAGTGATTCATTTCTGTAATGATTTAAATTTGGTACCGGTGTCATAATTCACCTTTCAGTTGTGCACCATAGTCCAGAGTATTATGCCTTAGACCAGCAATACGAAATAAGCGCTGATTCGAGTCTTCATGAGGGAAAAAAAATTGTCATGAAATTTCGGTCAGTATATAAGACCGGTGCCCACCAAGCATGATGATGAATTAGAGAAACTACAGTGAGTAGTGAAATCGGGTTATGAAAGCCAGCTACAAGGGCTGGGGGGGATCATCATGCTAACCACACGTTATCTCCATACTGGTTGGATGATCGTTCACCTCTGCTGAGGCATTTGAACGTGAGCCAGTAGCTGGCTGATAGACTTTGGCTCTCTTTGGACAGTCGCGCAATGAATGTTAATTTTACATTAGAAGGAAAAAAACTGTCTTCACACTGGCTTATGTCGATTTGATTTCCTTCTGCATGAATTATTGTAATGGGAGAAATACTTATGTCTCTTTTCCCAAGCGAACAGATGTTCCATAATTTGTCAATAAATTATTAAAAAATGTTTGTAGAAACTGACTGATGCCACTTTTCCCAAGCTTTGCAGAATTGACCTGTTATGTTAATCGGTTTATAATAATAATAATAATAATAATAATAATGATTTATTTAACCTGGCAGAGTTAAGGCCATACGGCCTTCTCTAACACTCAACCAGGAGGTTTATAATAGTAATAATAATAATAATAGTAATAATAATACATTTTGAGTAGTCTGCTGTATACTAAATTGCTTATGACAGAATATACAATCTATTAAAATAGTGTTCTCATAAACTAATAGTCATTTACATATAGACCTAAACATACAGCAGCTGTATTTGTAATAATACATTGTTGATGAAGAAGTTCTAATAATAATAATAATAATAATAAATTTTGAGTAGTCTGCTGTATACTAAATTGCTTATGACAGAATATACAATCTATTAAAATAGTGTTGTCATAAACTAATAGTCATTTACATATAGACCTAAACATACAGCAGCTGTATTTGTAATAATACATTGTTGATGAAGAAGTTCTAATAATAATAATAATAATAATAATAAATTTTGAGTAGTCTGCTGTATACTAAATTGCTTATGACAGAATATACAATCTATTAAAATAGTGTTGTCATAAACTAATAGTCATTTACATATAGACCTAAACATACAGCAGCTGTATTTGTAATAATACATTGTTGATGAAGAAGTTCTAATAATAATAATAATAATAATAATAAATTTTGAGTAGTCTGCTGTATACTAAATTGCTTATGACAGAATATACAATCTATTAAAATAGTGTTGTCATAAACTAATAGTCATTTACATATAGACCTAAACATACAGCAGCTGTATTTGTAATAATACATTGTTGATGAAGAAGTTGAGTAGTCTGCTGTATACTAAATTGCTTATGACAGAATATACAATCTATTAAAATAGTGTTGTCATAAACTAATAGTCATTTACATATAGACCTAAACATACAGCAGCTGTATTTGTAATAATACATTGTTGATGAAGAAGGAATCCTTTACCATTTTGCAGTGATGGCTCATGCCCGATAAATAAGATGAAGGCCAAAAGAATTCTAGATACCGGTAATTTCATAGATTCGATGGGTAGCGTGACGTCATTGTTGACCTCGTGAACATATTTGTAAGCTATATTGGAATATTGGATTGTGTTTTAAAATATCTTGTTTATCTTCTGCAGAACAATGGGAGAACGGCATCTCCAAAACATTACACACTAAATCGTGTACCTAATGGACTCACATTTTCATTGTACTAATACACTTGCTAACACCATTGTTACACTTGTCACCACAAAAAAAACGTACTGGTTTGGACTAAAAATGAAGTCGTTGGTCAGCTCAGATGTGCGATGTACATCGTACTAGTTTAAAATTTCATGCCAACTTCCTTTATTAAAAAGTAGGTACTGGTACTCAAGATGTTTTAAAATCTACACAAAACATAATATCATAATATCCATGAAATGCTAACATTAAGAAATATCGAAATATATGTGTAACACCTTAAATTTAAACAATATTTAATTTCTTTATACATTTATACTCGGCCATGCCGAAATGTAGTAATTATACACCTGGTAGCAGTCCTTTAATGCATGTCATTAGAGTACACCTATTCATTAAAGTTCAGGTTTTCGATTATTCTCGCATATGCAATCGAAAGACAACGAGGGAAACGTCACGGAGGCTGGAAATCCAATACTGTCGCAGAAGGGTATGTTCTGTTACTATAATAATTAGCGTTAATTGTAAATAATATTCAAATAAATTCAATTTGTCATCTCGTTTTTCAATTCTAAATCAATTTCCAGGTTATATCAAAATTAGTTCATGTTATTCTCTAGATTACATCAAGGTCAATGACATTATTGTTCCTCGGAAAAAAATCAATACTTTCGCGTCTGCGCAAATCTCACAATTTACGAGCTATGCACAAGGTCACTTCCGATCTTCAGTCAGATACAAATACTTCTGAATAATTTCAAGTTAGAAAATGGTCGAGCATAAAAAGTCGTATGAAACTTGCCTATAATGGTAATTAAGACGCACGTATGAAAATTATGAAACTCGCTTGCTCTCGTTTCATAAACAAACATACTCGCATCTTAATTACTATCATTATAGGCTCGTTATATTATAATGTACTATTTGTGCCTTCCTATTTAGTTATAAAATATTATAGTTTGTCAGCCTGGTCTTGTGTTTGTACGATCAAAGATTCTGTTTTCCAAGAAGGAGAAAGCACATGAATGTCGCTTCAAGAGATCTTCATAATAGCTTCACAAAAAGGGTCGGCAATTCGTATTAAGCAAGTCATCGTCATGGCAACCGGGTTTGTTTACTGAAGGCAAAAAGGAAAGCCCCACCGGACCTTCAGCATTCACACCTCTTACCGCTGGTCTTTGCTAGCCACGTGGTGTCGGCCTGGGTAGCGTAGTTGGTATAGCACTGGCCTTCTGTGCTCGAGGTTGCAGGTTCGATGCCGGCCCAGATTGATGACATTTAAGTATGCTTAAATGTGACGGGCTCATGTCAGTAGATTTACTGGCATGTAAAAGAACTCCTGCTGGAAAAAATCCCGGCACACCAGCAATGCTGATATAACCTCGGCAATTGTGAGCGTCATTAAATAAACCATTATTATTATTATTATTATTATTATTATTTTAACGATACTTCTTGAAGAACAAAACGGCTTCAGAGAAAATAGATCTTGCATTGATGGAGTTTTTACATTGGCCCAACTTATTGAGAAACATCGAGAGTTCAATATTCCAACACACATAACATTTATTGATTTCCAAAAAGCATTTGATACTGTAAATAGATCAACACTTTGGAACATTTTAAAGAAAGAAGGGATACCTCAAAATTTAATTTATGCCATTCAAAGCATGTACAGAAACACAAAGATTAAAATTAAAATTAATAACAAGATTAGTTTAACGACTAGGATAACAAATCAATGCTTAAAACAAGGTTGTCCGCTGTCTCTTTGTTTATTATATATATATATATATATATATATATATTAATGCACTTATTAAGGGCTGGGAAATTGATTTGGCCACACATTTTATGATCGATAACAAACCCCTTAACACTCTGCTCTACGCAGATGATGTAATTATATTAGCTAACACCGAAGACAACTTACAAATGGCAATTCATAGGTTATATCAAAAAGCAAAAGAGTACAATTTAGAAATTTCTATACACAAAACAAAAACCATGGCCTTTATTGGTAAAAATTCTATAAGAACTAAAATAGTTATCAATAACTCTGGAGTAGAGCAAGTAAATGCTTTTACTTACCTAGGCTGTAATCTCTCCTATATTCATTCTCGAGATATAGATAATAAATTAGCCAAATTTCAACAGCTGCTAAGAACAATTAGAAATACACTGTTTAAGAAGGTCCGGCAAGACACAATTTTGAAATTCTACAAAACAATGGCCATTCCAACTTTGCTATATGGATCAGAAACTTGGACTCTAACAACTAGTCAACTGAAAAGAATAGAAGCAGCTGAGATGAGATTACTAAGACCGCTAGCAGGCTACACTCTCTATGACCATAAATATAATGAAGACATCGGACAAGAACTAAATATCGCAGCCATTACAGAGACAATCCACAAGTATCGCAGCAACTGGCATGAGCATGTTCTACGGATGCCGAATGATAGACTACCCAGGAGATTATTAAATTACAGACCCCTTGGATACCGAGATCGTGGACGCCCGAAGAAGCGATGGAGAGACCAGCTTTTCACCTGAGACAGAACAGGCCGAATGGCCTAAACCCTGATAGCTATTGATGATGATTATTTTAATCTGACTGATGAGGGGTTCATCTGAAGTGCGCCACCTGCTGAGCAGACAAAGCTATGCAAGATAGGTTAAAAAATTGAGCAAAATGTAGTTTAGTGAGGAATGCCATTTTTTAATTTATGATAAAATTTAATTTATTAAAACACGAAAAAGGAGGTGAAGGTAGCCTTCACCTACTTGACTTGAATAACCGCCACTGCTATTTTGATATTAACACAAGTATCATACAAAATGGAACTACCATGGTTTTTCAGTGCTAGCGCACTGGGCTTATAAGCTAGGAGGCCTGGGTTTAATACTACTGTAGTTGAATCACCCTGAATTTAAAATTTGTGTTGGACGAGTCCGTGATCCAGGCAACATGGGTTTTTCTCAGGCACTTTGGTTCCCCTGTGACATCCCAATAAATCTCCATCACCATATCATCATCATCATCATCATCATCATCATCATCAATTACAAGTGTAATGTAAACTCTCTGCCTGTGGTGCACTCTGGATAGTCTCTAACGAACTAGGTGGCCTACGTTTCACGACAATAGTGACATCTATGAGCCACGCTAGTAGAGTCAGAGCAAATAACGGCAAGTTAAGGGCCCTGCTATTGCAAGTCAATTTCTGTTACCAGTAATTATAATGATGATGATTGTATTGATGATTGACAAAATGAGCAAACTTGTTAATGTTTAATTGCGATGTGATCAATTGTTTTTACTTATATTTATTCAAACTAAACTCACTAACGTAGAAACAACTGAGATGTTCAGTACTTAAAAGAACATTATTTTACTTTTGAACTGAATTGCAGTGTTGAAAACAATGAATACTGAAATTGGGTTGCTAATTTCATGATCTTCCCATGTATTCCTATAACATAATCTACAGAAAGTGAACAGTTTCCTTTGTTAAATGCTGATCTGAACCCTGATATTCGTTTGACTTGCCAGAAGTAGCGACAAAGATTAAATTTGTGTTAGGTTATTACCGTGGAATTGCTTTAATGATTCCAGTTCCGTAAACTGGGGTTACTTTGACCATTTTTTCAGAAAATCATGTTTAGGTTTCCCTACATGCTGCATTTGTTGTAGATGGAGGTAAATTATCATAAAATCATTCTCATACCAAATTTACCTCCATCTATAACCAGTGCAGCATGTAAAAACCTAAATATGATTATCTGAAAAAATGGTCAAAGTTTCCTCTGTGGTCAAAGTAACCCCAGTTTACGGTTGTCATTCTCTTGATTGTTTTAATGTTAGACATTATTATTAGGACGTTTATGAAGTCCTGTTTATTGACTCAGCCTTTTTAAGTTTCTGTAAATGTACAGTATATGCATTTTTTATTATTGCTTTTGTCAACCCTGGACTGCATACCCTTTTTTCACAGCTTTTGTTGCATACCTGCAGTTACTAGTTACTCCACATTTATTATAAAAAAATAAATTTGAAGTTGAAAAGACTAATTAACTTTATAAAATTACAAAATTACAGAATTTTTGAACTTAATAACTATAATGGAAATGTCAGTGCTTGAAAATTGCTGATAACTGATCAATTATATGAACTGTATCTTTTATAACAGTATCTCTGGTTGAATTACTAGGTTCATCAAATAGAAGCGATGGGCTTGAGATATCAGCAATATCAGGAGAGGAAGCTTTTGTAACTCCACTAGTAACAGCAATGACACGAGAAAAGAAAGATGTTAATGGTTTTTGTCTATATTTATTTTGTTCCATATTTACTGAAGGGCAATAGATAAAAACAAAAGTTTCAAGCAGTCTTTTAGTCACGTTATAGGCAGAAAATTAACTGTTTAAAATTCACTTCGTAAAATAACCGGAAAACAAACACAACACATTTCGGTAAGTAACACTATAAACAATCTCCTGTATCGTATAAAGACGGCGAAAACTAACGAAATACGATACGAAACGAAAGTGAATGAGGAATGTGATCATTTCGCGCAGGCGCACTAAAGTTTATTTCGGTGGTTGTCTTGTCACTGATTCTTCCCCCATTTCTCACCACACACCCCATCTACGCTCCTAGTGGTCTCGCGACCCTTTACTTCCGAATTTGTTCCGATTTTCTAAAGGAAACATAGAAAATATTATAATCACTAAATATTCTGACATTAACTAAGATATCGTTAGCTGGGAAAGTATTGTGATGTCAAAACAGATTTTAACAGCCTACTGGAAACTACTCTAAATAGTGACTTTAGAGCTGTTGAAAGCCATCCAAACATATGGTAACAAAATATAATTTTTTGTGGGATGATGTGTCACTCCAGTATACATTCTAGGGTTAATAATGAAAGCCAAAACTGAATCCAATAAGCTGTGTTTATAGCATCTTAATACCGGTACTATTGTTATAAAAGAAAGTATCTGTACCATTTATCATTTATAGCTACAGGTTTTAGAGTTATCATTTTTTGTGTCTCATGCATACTATAGAGGAAAAGAGCGAACACATTCTAAATGTATTGCATTTTCATTTTATTTCTTTACTTTGATACAAGGTTTGCTTTCGTAATCAGAAATTTTATGTTATTAGATTGAGAACCATTGTTGTAAATGTCATATTCTTATCTACAAATCAGTCCTCTCCTGTATTGGTTGTACAAACATTTCCTTTTTTAACATTACTACTATTATTATTTGCATATTGTAATAAATTACTCTTCAGTAGTTCCCATCAGCTGTTACGTATTACTGGCATGTATTTTTAGATACAATTCCTTTTATTTATAAAAAGACAGTGAAATCTGGAAAATACATGAGATTTGGTATCAGCTAGGGAAAAATAAATGTTTATAAAATAACACTTGTTACATACACAGTGTACTACTTAGAAATATGAAAGGTATAAGTAACTATCTTGTCTCTGTAATACAAATAAGAAATTAATTTGACAGTGAAGAATTCGACGACGTGTTACTTTTATTCAAAATACTGATCAAATAGGTGAGCAAGCATTTTCTTACAGAATCATAAAAGGGACATCTATTGTATAGCACCTCTATCTTATTCTTTAGTTTAGTACATCTGTTTTATTAACTTACCACTAAGGGGGCTTACTTACTGGCTTATAAGGAACCCGGAGGTTCATTGCCGCCCTCACATAAGCCCGCCATTGGTCCCTATCCTGAGCAAGACCGATCCAGTCTCTATCATCATATCCCACCCTCCTCAAATCCATTTTAATATTATCCTCCCATCTACGTTTCGGCCTCTCCAAAGGTCTTTTTCCCTCCGGCAATTAACACTATATATGCATTTCTGGATTCGTCCATACGTGCTACATGCCCTGCCCATCTCAAACGTCTGGATTTAATGTTCTTAATTATGTCAGGTGAAGAATACAATACGTGCAGTTCTGTGTTTTGTAACTTTCTCCATTCTTCTGTAACTTCATCCCTCTTAGCCCCAAATATTTTCCTAAGCACCTTATTCTCAAACACCCTTAACCTATGTTCCTCTCTCAAAGTGAGAATCCAAGTTTCACGACCATAAAGAACAACCGGTAATATAACTGTTTTATAAATTCTAACTTTAAGACTTTTTGACAGTAGGCTGGATGATAAAATCATCTCAACCGAATAATAACAGGCATTTCCCATATTTATTCTGTGTTTAATTTCCTCCCGAGTATCATTTATATTTGTTACTGTTGTTCCCAGGTATTTGAATTTTTCCACCTCTTCAAAGGATAAATTTCCAATTTTTATATTTCCATTTCGTACAATATTCCCGTCACGAGACATAATCATATACTTTGTGTTTTCGGGATTTACTTCCAAATCTATCTCTCTACTTGCTTCAAGTAAAATTCCCGTGTTTTCCCTAATCGTTTGTGGATTTTGTCTAACATATTCACGTCATCCGCATAGACAAGCAGCTGATGTAACCCGTTCAATTCCAAACCCTCTCTTGTATATTCTTATGGGGGAATGGTGTACTTTTGACAATTACATTTTTTGATGTGGCAAAGTTGACTAACCTAACTCCATTATCATGACTAGTTACGTGTAGGCTCTCTTTTCCAGTAGTCGGTTTAAAAATATCCTCCCGTCCTACCACTAAAGGGGCTTTCACACCAAAATGACAAATGGCATGAAGGTTTCAGACCAAAGTGGCAGTTGTCAGTGACAAATGTTTTCTTTTGCTTATTTCTCAGTTCTGAAAATGTCTTCTGACAATGATGTTGATATAATTATTGCTTTGACCGCAGTTGTGATCACCAGAAGAAGACGTAAGAGGAGATATTGAGTACCAGTACATCCATATCATAGAGGCAATGTGGATGTGCACAGCATTTACGGCAACTAGAGATACATTCAGAGAAATTTCACGAGTTTTACAGTGGACTTTGGTGTTTGATTTCATGGCTTCAATTTGTATCAAAATTTCTCTGCCTTCCCCTGTATTATTCTTAGTACCACTATTTGTGTAGGAAAATTATTGAGCCACATGGTTCCATGGTCTCTAAGTTGCACTTTCACTGTTTACCAGCTGAATTATCGACTTCCAACATTCAGCCCATAGGATAGTCACAAAAGAATCTCTTGGACTATCGCTCATCATTACCACTAATTGTTATTACATTAAAAAAGGGCAAAGATAACCCCTTTACAGGCCATGAAGGCGCATGGGAGCATAGATGCCACTTTTTCTTAAGTCCAGCCATTATCTGAGAACTGTTTGATTTTCTGACTCAGTGTCACTTTTCTTTTAAATAGTCAATGATGTGTTGCTTCTTCACTGAAGTCTACAGCATTTTTTTTAATAACTAGGGAAAAGTTTTGCTCCAGTCACTCAATTTGGGTGTCCGGTTCTGAATCTTGGTAATATTGTTTGCTTATTTCTCGTTAGAGTTTTACCGTCTGATCTGTTTGGGTGTGGATAATATTAATTTATTATTATAAAACTATTTTGATAGTAGGAAAATTTTATTGCTGGTTATATTATGATTAAAAGATGGTTGTTTCCATATTGACAATCAACAATGCATAATCTGAAAGGACAAATGAATATCGTAGATGATTAAAATGGCTACTACAAATCACAGCGGGCACAAATCTCTGATATGTTAAATTTGAGAGTGTTAAAAGAGTTCAAAGGGAATTTCGACGTGAGTATGGTGTTCGTAATGTACCTAAATACGATTCCATAATGTTGTGGTATCGAACATTTGTAGAAACAGGTTCTGTGTTAAAAAAAAAAAACATGTAAGATGTCGCAGGCGAAACCCAGTACGAGAAGCAGTTATCTCTTGGCTTGGCCGCCAAACTCTCCAGATCTAACCCCTCCTGACTTCTTCGTGTGGGGTTTTGTTAAAGACATTGGAACCCAGGAACATTGATGATCTGACAGTAAAAATTACTCAAGCTTTTCAACAAATCACCCCTCTTATGTTACAACGGACATGGGCTGAATCGCATCATCCTTATGAGTTGTGCAGGGTGCGCAATGAGGGTCATGTTGAGCTCTGAGGAATCTCCCATCTTTCAGTGTTGTATGCACAAAGTTTCAACAAATAAAGTTCAGTAGTAAATGTTTTACGGTGTTTTTATTTTATCTATCACCAAACGGATCACCCTGTATTTATGGATTGCATTGTACCAGTCATATTTGGACGAACTTTGAATTTTTTTCTGAGATAATCACCTAAACGACTCCCACAATCCAGAATACTAAATCTGAAAAGTATGTACTTCATGTCAGGAGGCAGCTTAAAGGCTAGTCAGAGGAGAGGAGCATTTTTCAGCATTTTATTATGAATAAACTTTGTATTTTAATGTGGTGTTCTCCTTTGGAAAGTTCTAGAGCAATAGGATGATGGTAATGTACAGTTTTTCACATTTGAATTTTAAAATTCATTTTTCTCATATATTTTTTTCAGCATTTTCTTGCATTCAAAATACACTACGTGATACAGTTTTAATTGTCTTGAAATTTTCAGGAATTGTGTACAAATACTGAACTAAAAATCTGATTTGGGCTTTTTTTCATAGTGCTAATAAATGATCATATAATTTAAAAAAAAATCTTTGGCAGGTAGTATATAGAATGCGAAAAAAAAAAAAAAAAAAAAAAAACATATCATTATTTAAAAAATCTTTAATTGAAAAATAACAACAGTTTCATAAAAACTCCAAATCAGTTTTTTTTTTTTTAATATTGGTCTTGTGAGGCAAATATTAAATTTATAGATAGCAATTTGAAACCGTTCATTGCATAGTGCAATTTGATGAAATATAAATTTGGTGATTAAAAATGTAATTAAAAGCTAATATCTCAGGAGTGATATATTATACAGCAATTTGGTGTGTGTTGTATTAACAACGCATTTTTATGATCTTGTAAAAATTTGAAGTTCATAGTGATCCTAGTGGCTAGCAATTAGCAAGTTCAACTGTCAATGGATGCATAATCCCTACGTATTGAGCTTCGTGACTATATGTACTAGACTATGGTATTAATACTGTAGCAGATTGTAACTTCTATTTGTAACATAACCATTTAAAATTCAATTAATCCTTCACTTTTGGTAACTGGTGTTGCTCGGGAGGTAAGTGTGTTGCCAGCTGTCCAAAGCTGGGCCCAATGTGAAGGTTCAATAATTGTACTTTCACATTGGGCCCAGTAGGAATTATTCCTACTAGGGTTAATTAATTAGTTGGATTTTTTCTTCAATGTTTTCTCTGGCTGTAAGGCGAATGTTGGGCAAATACCATCTAGTTGAAATTATTTCCATCGAAGAAATGAATATAACATGTAACCTAGTAGCTGATATAGCGTCATTAAATAATGGATTAAAAAATTCCTTTTGGTTGTCCAGTATGCTGATTTATATATTTTGAAACTATAGTTATTTAAAAGCAGCGCCGTTATTCGTTCACAGTGTTGGCAGCTTTATTGCAGGATAATAATGAAATTCCCTAACATTTTTATGAATTCGCCTAAAAATGGAAATATCCCAACGAATCTCTTCTGGCATTCGAATCGCAACGAATCGTGGTGGTTATACTCGATTTATATCGATCTGTGATTTATGAATGAGTGAAATGACAAACGAATGGGCATAGCCGCAGAGTGGGTACAAGGACCGGAGAGGTTATGATACTTGTGATTACAACAAATTGTAAAGGCAATGTAAAAATTTTAATACTGTAACAGCTGTTATCTACAGAATACGGTGAGAAAATATACATAGAAAGAACCATATTGATGAATTTACGAAACATGAATTGTTTTATATCATTGTGTAAATATCGTATTTTTCCCCATCTGACATTTGGAACTGTGAATTACAGAAATGTAATATATTGCAAAAATTTTGTGAACGAATTTTACCGTTCTCCCACGAAAGTTATGTACTACAGAAATATGACATATTGTGTGGGAAATGTGAACAAAATCAAAGAAGTGCCAACATTTTCTAAAGGTTTTCTGAGTACATCTGCCCTTAATGTGAATACGAATGTAGCAAAGGACGTGATAATATACCGTTACGAAAATCCGAAATTTTTTCGGATAGTTAATATTTTTGCATTGTGTCAGTTTGGTTTCTGGACTTATCTTGCTCATTTTGCTTTCACTTCATTGAGAGATGCACCTGTACCGAAGGACAGAGATGATCTTCCATGGTGGAGAAGAATTAATTTTGGAGAAAATAAGTACAGAAACGGTTTGTCAATTATAAGTTTCTTAATAGGTAAGTATTTCCTAAGTGTATTAATACAGTAATAAAAATGTACAACATGAAATAACTAGTCATTTCACTTAGGCCTAGAGTTAACTAGGCATATTTACATCGTAAAATTCGTAGCGTAACTTTTATTGTTATTACAATGCGACAACGTAAATTAAACTTATAAAATATTTTCTTTCTAAAGGATATGGTATTCTGACATCAGCATGGTTATTCACTCTGAAGTCCGTTCGGTTCCTCATACTAAGGAAAGGTGGAGATCAATTGACATTTGTAACTTACACGCCATTTGGAAAGAATAGAATGTTGACCGTTCCAGTGAATAAGGTAAACCTAAAGTACACATTCGAGCTTTCTCTTATATATTTGAAATTAGCCATTTAAGTTTTGTTCTTTTTGTTTGTAAGTGTACCAGTAATTAGCCATTTCTTTTAAACGTTGAAATTATTGGACACTATTTAATTTTCCTTTGTTCATATTATTAAATTGTAAGTTTCCGTATAGCCTACTTACTATCTCAGCGATAAATTTCAATAAATAAATTATGCTACCAAAAATGGGTATAACCCATTTGTCTCTTCACGAAGGCTGCACGAAAACATATTGTTCATACTACTCAAAATAAGAAATTCAGTTCCAGGAGTGAAATAAATATTCTACCTAATGAATTCTATTGTATTGTATTGTATTTATTAACATTCCATGGTATTCATACATGCTTACAGCTAGAATATGGAACAAGTCAAAAAACTTAATACTATTATAAAATCTTAATTTATAGTCACAGTCTAGATGAAATATATACAGACGAGATTTACAATATAGTCTACTGGTACAACACAAAGTTTTAGTATCAATTTCATGAAGTGTTATTGAATATCATGAATTCACCTACAGAATAGAAGGCGTGAGAAATTAGGTACTTCTTTAATTTGGCCCTAAATAATTTTATGTTTTGAGTTTCATTTTTTATATCGATAGGGAGGCTATTAACAATTTTTACTGCCATATAACGCACTACTTTTTGATAGCACGATAGACTTGCCGATGGAGTATAAAAGTCATTTTTTTGACGTGTATTTATGCTATGAACTGTTGAATTAGTTACAAAGTTTTCACGATTACATACGAGGAAGACTATTAATGAAAAGATATACTGACAAGCCATGGGCATTATTTGTAGTTTCTATTTGATTCAATTGAACACACCGCTTTCTGCTATCTTCCATTTAAATACACTGTGAAGAGAAATTCTGTTTGTTTCAATTCCACTAAATGGGAATGGGCCTTTACACTTCCTCAGCAGGCTCTTGTGTATATAGGCTTCTCACACCACAGTAACTCTTCTGCACTCTATTGACCCCAATTGCTGATAGACTGCAAGACATCCAGTAGCGATGTCTGTTCTGGAATCTTTTTTTAAAAGTCACTTAGATACACTTGTGTTATTTTGTGTTTCCCTATACCCCACGATGTTTGTACTGCGGCAGATATAAACAGAGAGTGAATCTGGTGTGCAGTAAGTGTTAATAGTCTTGGTGTCATGTATTAGCTTGGAGCTTATCAGCAAGAAAGGTTACCTACATGCAGATGCTGAACAATGTGACATTTCAATTTCGATCTGTTGTATGCTATGGCTCGAAAATGGGGCATTGTAAATCATAGGTCTCCAGTTCAAATTCGCTTGTCTTATAATTCCTTATTAGGGTGCGTCAGAAAGAACGGATGGATTTCACAGGGCAAGAAAATTGTAAGGATTCATCAAATCAAAAATTTATTGTTATCAACAGACCACCAATACATGCAGTTTATTTATGGTATACAACATCATCCATATGATGTCCTTGGCTTTCGATACAGGCATCGAGGCGTTTTCTGAAGTTCGCCGTCACTTTCACAGTCATAGCTAGTGGGATTGCCGCGATTTCTTCACGAATTGCCGTCTTCAGTTCATCCAGTGTATGTGGTTATTTACGCCTTCAAATGGTCCCAAAGAAAGAACTCGCAGGGCGCGAGATCTGACCATAACCTCGGACAATCTCAGTGCAATAGCATGTTTGCGGGCTGATCTTTGAGGTGGCCAGACAATCTAGTGTCTGTCTCCATATTTGCAGGTGTACACATGCTCCGTTTTCGTCCAGGTGAATTCTTCTTTAATGTTGAACCTGTGGTACGAAATGAAGCCACCCACCGCAAAATTGTATTCCGAGTAGGAATCCTAGCGTGACGTCCGATGTCGAAATGAGTCCTGAGTAGTGATCACAGACTCTTCATTTTTCAAAAATGTCTCTACGATGAAAGCACATTGTAAGTCAGACCAACACCATGTTCTCAACTGAAACTGCATTCTCTGGCTGACCCAACAGTCGTGGTCCCCCTCTCTCTATCCCTCCCCTCGCTGCGTATCGATAGTTTGAAATCTATCCGTTCTTTTTGACGCACCCTGTATGAAGTTGAAAAGTTTATTCAGTTAGGCTATACTCTGAATCTTCTTTCTATTAAAGGTGTTTCTTTCTAATCAGAGTGATTGAAATTGATATAAACAAATGTAGTTAGCAGAAGAAGTTGTTTCATTAATTGGTAATTTCATAGAAAATGGGCAACTGGTTGAATGTAGTAAGTATTTTTTTTTCTTTTTATTATCTAATTTAATAAACCCTATTTCACCCTGAGGTATATTAGGGTTATAGTTGGCATCAAAATACATATTTATAAGCAATAAACAATAATAAAATTATAATACAAAATTGTTGTTGTTGTTTTCTAATGCCAGGCGTTTGACAATAAAGTCATTTGACCTCTTGCACTCCAATAATTTTCAAAGATATTATCATGGCCAGCCACTGAAGCACAGATTTTGAGGTGTTCCGAATCCATTTCTTGGTTTGATTAAATGGCAAGTTGTAGCCGATTTAAGTGAACACCATATTTTAACGTTTTGGTGGCTACTTCATTCACACACAACCCCCAGAATGTCTGGAGGACCACACCTGCTGTTGGTCGACGGGTCCATTGGACCTAGCTGGGAGATCTTGTTGATCACCATCTTTCCCTCCTTAAGCCACTGGAGGACGATTTTAGTGCTATGGCAGGTCAGCACTAGGAACAGAAAAGTAGAAAGAGGAGGAAGGAAAGGGAAATGAACCCCTAGGCCTCGAATGCTCTAATGCTGTCGGGGTCGAAGAAAGTAAGAGTTCAGTCAGAGGGTATTAGGTATTGAATAGAGGAAAATTATACCAAATTCAGTCATTAACTCATCAAGCTGACCAGTGCTAATTGATGAGTAGCCCCTCCCTTTAGTTCAGCTTGTAAAATTATGCTTAGTAACAGGTGCACCACGGGAAGGTAGAGATGGGACATTGGGTATTTGTCCAGGTTGGTTCCTTAAAGCCTTCAATGGGAAGGTATATATATATATATATATATATATATATATATATATATATATAAAATAGCTATTAAACATGTTATTTTAGAGGCAATAAATAGCTACTAATAAATACTAAGAGATGGCTTAAAATTTACGAATTAAATACATTGGTAAATTTTAAGCCAATGTATTTAGTATTACCAACTTTTTTATTTTAGAGTTAAATGTTAGTGATTATTAGTGACTTTTATATATCTAGGTTTTATACTAGATGTCACCGTGATTTTCTTTGGATTTGATTGGTTATAGTCTTATAGTTGTCATTTGTTGTAGAATTTTCGTTAATTTAATGCAGCATGAGTTAAAAAAATAGCACTATACTATACTTTCAGTGTGTTTATGTTCAGAGAAAGACTTCGCATATTCCATTGTGTGCTGGAACTTAAAACCTCCAACATTTTGAACATTTCTAAATATGGAAATTGTATGTAATTCCAAAATGTTGGATATTTTAAGTTCCAGCAGATGTGGAAAACCTAAAAGTCTTCTTAGCGACTCAGAAACTTTCCAAAACTACAGTAGACCTGCAGATTTTCATGTGATAAGTACGGCATGTTAATAGAGCACTTTTTCTATCATACCACATGGGTAGGATTATTATTTAGTATGGTAGTTTTTAAGTTGGTCCATTCTCAAATGAATGAACACTCACCATTGTTTATCTTTACTTGTAGGTTAGCAGTCAGGAAAGCCGACAAAATGCCCGTGTACAACTGCCTATCAAAGTGAAAAACCACCGTCTCTTCTATGTGCTGGATATGAAAGGACAATTCACCAATCCAAAATTGTTTGACCACACTGCAGGGCTCAGAAGAGAATGGAAAACTTGATATGAAAAACTGTCTTTCAGTAATTAGTAATAAAAGCATCATATATATTTATTAATTTTGTAATTTTCATTCTCTTTCCCTCCTCTTACCATACAAAAAGTTTCTAGACGTAAGATCATGCTGAAGGTAGACAGAGTAGACCTAAGGGTAACAGCAGTTTATTCAAAATTATTCTGATTATTTCACATTACGTGTATATACAGTTTTAATGTTTTCAGGAAGTTAAGGAGCCTGGGTAGTCTGAGCTTATGGCTGTTGTGTGTAAGTGAAATAAGCGAAGAAATTTTGCTATTACTTTTCAGCTTTTGTATCTATCGATTTAGATTACAATTTTTACAGCATACAATATTTGTGTGTATGTTTTGGTTTTTATATTATCTTTATACTTCATGTTTTTTTTTTTAGAAGGGCCTACAGGCGAGTATTACAGCCTTAGGCTTATTGTGCAACCTTATACAGTGAAACCTGTTCAAATCGGAACCTGAATAATCCGGAATCCTTCTATTTCGGAACAACTTATTGGTCCCGGCGAAATTCGTATGTATTATGTGTAATTTTTCCTGAATAAAACGGAAACTGTCCAATGCGGAAACTGCCTGCTACTGTTCAAAACAGAAATAATATTTTGGGCCCACTGCTTTAATGTAAACTATATTTTGAAACAGCGTGTAATTTCAAGGAATATACGAAATATGCAGGTCACTAAGAAAAAAAAAAAAAACAAGTTTTCTTTGCAAAATTTTAGAGGGTATGAGGGTGTGCTGGCCTGTCGGTCATAAATTTTATTACCCTGTTGACTAGGCAGACGAGTCCCTTCAAAGGTTGTCAATGCTTCACACCCATATATTGTCGTAGCTAGACAGAGCGCAAGTGTAGTGATTTCCTGGTAAAAAAGTTGCGTAAAATGTGGCATTAAGATTAAGTGATGTAGTAAAATTTATCAACTTAAAGGAAAATTAGAAACGAAGCGTATGTGAAATAATATTGAAGTTCAGTTTTGGAAATTTCGGGTGTGACACTTTAAAGATAAAGATCATAACGAGTGAGTGGCTTGGGGTCAATATTGGTGACATAAAAGGAACCAGAAAGCAACTGTTTATGTGGAAATAGATGAACTGTTGTGGAAGTGGGTTATTCATGATCTTTCAAGGAACATGCCAATTTCTGGACCTATTCTGCAAAGCAAGCCATTGCACTGGGAAAGAAATTAGATAAGCCAGAATTCAAGGCTTCTAATGGATGGCTCCTAGTCTAATCACGGTAATTAATAATGTGCAGTGATATACTGAACATTATTATAATATAGTGTTAAATATTAAACTGAATGAGATTAGTAAACTTTAGCAGTGTTTAATGACTGCTGAATGAGTTACGATAAAATTTATACAGAAAAAGAGATTTTAATCAAGATGATTCACCAATGGAATAAGCGACAGAAAGCTAATTTAACGTGATTAGTAATAAACGGAATATTTTGTACTTCTTGCAGTTTGCGGCATGTCATTTGTTTTTCATGTATACGAATGATAAAATATTCCATTTTAATGTAACACCTGAATAATACGGAAACCTGCCCACAACGGAAAAAAAATTAGGACCATATCACTTCCGTCTTGAACAGGTTTCACTGTACTTAAATGATTGTTGAAGTCCTTAGGATCACTTCTTTCAAGTGCATGATTTACTGCATGATGTCACAGTATCGATTCAGCCACAGCATCCAGTTCTGACTGGAGACCTGATCCTCCGCCTGCCTGTGATGTTATTCTGCAGCCTTCTCAGATCGATGGCATCTGTTCGCAATTCATGTGTCTGAATCTGCTGCATCCTCAACAAGTAGAACATGCCACCATCGACTCCACAACTCACCAAGCCGCTATCTATCCAAGGAAGCTACATTCCTCAGGTCACCCGCAGTCTGCTTATTAAAGCCCCTGCGGCATCGCTGGATATGTGCAGCTCCCGCATACAGATGGCGCCTATAGACAGATCCTGGAACCATGTCCTCCTGGCCGACCTATAAACTATTGAGTTGATTAATAGAAATGATACTAATGAAGGTGAAATGAGTCCGTGGTCCAACACTGTTATACCTCAGATACTTGATTTTATAATACCGGTAGTACATTATGCAACGAGCCTATAATGGTAGTAATTAAGACGTAAGTATGATTGTTTATGAAACGAGCACAAGCTCGTTTCATAATTTTCATACGAGCGTCTTAATTACCATTATACACAAGTTTCATACGACTTTTTATGCTCGACCATATTTCTAACTTGAAATTATTTAAAATTAGGTCTTCTTATGGTTATGTGCGAACTGACCTGAATTGTGAGATGTGCGCAGACGCGAAAGTATTGATTTTTTCCGAGGCCGAATGTCATTGACCTTGGCAGAGAATAAGATGAAGATTACTCTGATATAACCTGGAAAATGATTTAGAATTGAAAAACGAGATGACAAATTGAATTTATTTGAATATTATTTACAATTAACGCTAATTATTATAGTAACAGAACATAACCTTCTGCGACAGTATTGGATTTCCAGCCTCCTGACTTTTCGCTAATTGTCTTTCGATTGCATATCCGAGAATAATCGATATAACGGTACAAAGCTGACTTGTCATTGGCTGAACACCTGAACTTTAATGAGTAGGTGTATTTTAATGACATGCATTAAAGGACTGCTACCAGGTGTATAATTACTACATTTCGGCATGGTCGAGCATAAAGATTTTAAAACCTGAAAGATATTAATTAAACTTAAGTTAAAAGCATGGGTACTTCAGGAACATTTTTCTCAGAAACTAGTTTGGGCAGCAGGCTGAAATTGTGTATACTCCTTTTACTTACAAATGGCTTTTAAGGAATCCGCAGTTTCATTGCTGCACTCACATAAGCCTGCCATCGGTCCCTATCCTGTGCAAGATTAATCCACTCTCTATCATCATATCCCACCTCCCTCAAACCCATTTTAATATCATTGTGTATTGAAAATGGCTTGAAATGGTCATATATACCATGTATATCCATCCATGCACACTAAAACAGTTCAAGTCACAATAGATACTAGACCTTGTAATTTAAACCACAAAATAATTTAGATTCATGCCAGAACACACAACAAATACTAAACTTAGGTGAATATCTGAATAATATAGTTATGATATACACTTTGTTATAGTCCCGACGCTGGTATTTCCGGCATGACTCCGCCTCTTTGCTTACGTCTTAGAAAGTGAAGGCTCTATAAAGTCTAGGTAGGTAGTATCGTTCGCCATTTTTGTTCTTACGTTGCCGAGCTACCATACGAGGAATCTATTTACCACACCGTTAAACATTATCATGTCGTAGCTCCTATGATAATAAATCAAACACACTGTAATTCAGCAAATAATTGAGCGGCAAATAACGTCTTCATGTGCTTTCTGCGAACGCCAACGAAAGAGCTAAAATGGCGGGCGATTATATTAAGTATTTATCGAGCCTTAAGAAATGAATCAGTGAATCACAAGACGCACATGTTTAAATGTAGCCGACCTGCAACGCAATTGGCTGCCGGAAATTAGAGCGACAGGACTATAGGTACTGTAATTATGGTCGGCCTTGGTAGCATAGTTGGTATAGCTCTGGCCTTCTGTGCTCGAGGTTGTGGGTTCGATCCCGGCCCAGGTCGATGGCATTTAAGTGTGCTTAAATGCGACAGGCTCATGTCAGTAAATTTACTGACATGTAAAAGAACTTCTGCAGGACAAAATTCCGGCACACCGGCAACACTGATGGTGGTGGAGGTGGTGGATAGTAATAATATCGTCGGTTTACAAGAAAAACACATTAAGTCAAAAATATTACTTCTGAGAAAACCTCCTTTAAGCCAAGCATCAACGCGGTTCGATCACCTGAACCATCCGTCGTGGTAAATAGTCACTGAAGATGGAGAAGCATCTCCGAAACATGTCTGACTCTAATTTCTTTAATAATTTTATTGTATTTATTAGTGTTCATATAATTGTAATATATCATCTTTAATGTATCTTAAAGATAATAGCATTTGATTTCATGTTGTTTATTTTAATCTTCCAGGTTTTTGCCCTCTTATCTATTAAGTGAAGATGTTGCTATACAGCTCTATATGCAGATAATATGTTTAGTTTTTGGCTGAAGATGACAGTGTCATCAGCATACATTGCCAATTGTGTGGCATTATGATGAGGAATATCTACTGTATATAAATTGTAGAGTCTGGGAGCCATCACTGAACCTTGAGGAACATCTGGTGAAATATGTTTAATTGGAGAGTATGCCTTGCATACTCTGACTCTGAATTTACGATTAGAGAGAAAAGAAGAAATTATGGATATGAGATTATCCGGAATTTGTAGAAGGATGAGCTTTGCTATGAGGCCATTGTGCCAGACTGTATCGTACGCTTTCTCAATGTCTAAGAATGCAGCAATTGTACTACATCGATAGTGAAAACCTCTGGTGATATATTCTGTTATTTATGTCAGTTGAAGTATTGTAGACCTGTTCGGCATAAATCCAAATTGTTCATCAGGGATAAAGTGTCGAGAGAAGATAATATGTTCAGAGAGTCTGTTAAATATAATTATTTCATATATTTTCCCAAGGTATTTAGTAGGCTAATCGGTCGAAGATTGGTAACAAGTCGTCGTGATTTCCCAGCCTTAGGAAAAATAATAATAGTTGTTTCCTTCCATATTTGTGGGAAATAGAGAAATTGTAGAGCAGTATTTATAAGGGAATGCGCGCTGGTTCGATTCCTCATGGGAGAAGAAATTTTCTCATGAAATTTCAGCCAGTGTATGGGACCGGTGCCCACCCAGCATCGTGATGCACTTGGGGAGCTATGATTGGTAGCGAAATCCGGTTGTGAATACCAGCTATAACAGCTTGGGGGATCATCGTGCTAACCACACGATACCTTCATTCTGGTTGGATGATCGTCCACCTCTGCTTCAGCATGTGGGCATGAGGCCAGCAGCTGGCTGGTCGGTCTAGGCCCTTCACGGGCTGTAGCGCCACGGATTATTATTATTATTATTATTATTATTATTATTATTATTATTGTACGAAATGGAAATATGAAAATTGGAGATTTATCCTTCAAAGAGGTGGAAAAATTCAAATATCTTGGAGCAACAGTAACAAATATAAATGACACTCGGGAGGAAATTAAACGCAGAATAAATATGGGAAATGCCTGTTATTATTTGGTTGAGAAGCTTTTATCATCCAGTCTGCTGTCAAAAAATCTGAAAGTTAGCATTTATAAAACAGTTATATTACCGGTTCTTCTATATGGTTATGAAACTTGGACTCTCACTCTGAGAGAGGAACATAGGTTAAGGGTGTTTGAGAATAAGGTGCTTAGGAAAATATTTGGGGCTAAGCGGGATGAAGTTACAGGAGAATTGAGAAAGTTACACAATGCAGAACTGCACGCATTGTATTCTTCACTTGACATAATTAGGAACATTAAATCCAGACGTTTGAGATGGGCAGGGCATGTAGCATGTATGGGCGAATCCAGAAATGCATATAGAGTGTTAGTTGGAAGACCGGAGGGAATAAGACCTTTAGGGAGGCCGAGACGTAGATAGGAGGATAATATTAAAATGGATTTGAGGGAGGTGAGATATGATGATAGAGACTGGATTAATCTTTCACAGGATAGGGACCGATGCCGGGCTTATGTGAGGGCGGCAATGAACCTTCGGGTTCCTTAAAAGCCATTTGTAAGTAAGTATTATTAATTATTATTATTATTATTATTATTATTATTATTATTATTATTATTATAGTATTTATAAGGATGGTTAAATATGCAATTATATTGCCAGAAAGATTCTGTAACATGTGATTCGTGATACCATCTGGGTCAGGAGTCTTGTTAGAATTGGATTTCTTAATATATCTGCGAACTTCTGAAACAGTATATTATGGGTTTATTAATTTGTCCTACAGAATAATCTCTGTAATGTTGACAATTAATATTTGAGGAGAAAAATTCGCTCTGGCGCTGGGGATTGAACCCAGGTCCTTGGTTCTACATACCAAGTGCTCTGACCACTGAATCCCGGCCAAATAAGTCACTCAACTGAGTGCGCTCCTAGTATAATGGCAGTTGACACTAGACATATACGTCAACATATATGCCTAACTTGGAGTCAGACCATAAAGATAAACACTGAAGGAGGAAGATTCGATCCAGTGCTGTGGATTGAATTCGGCGTAGCTCAGTGGTCAGAGCGCTTGGTATGTAGAACCAAGGACCCGGGTTCGATCAAATATTAATATTAATTCTGAAACAGTGGCAGGCTGTATCGGTATTCATACTGTTTATGTTTGAAATCATTTACTAATCTTCGTATTGAGCGATAATAAGACTGATGAGGCTTGAAGACATTCTCAAGTTCATCTGCTATAACACCTGCTTTTTCATCGTCAGAGTATAAAAGGCCGGTACTGCTTGAAATTGGGAAATTAGTATACTCCTTGGATTTAGTAAGTCTACGACTTATTTTCCAGGGAATATTGAACTCTTGTGTTGATTTATCAAGATCATCTTCAAACTTTGTTGCCCTCATATGTAGAAGTTGTTTCTGAATTGTTCTTGTAACTTGATTTAATTTTGTTTTATCTGCAGGATCGCGATACAGTTGCCATCTTTTTCGAAGTTGTTTCTTCTGTAGGATTAGTGCATCAATATCTGGTGATGTACTATTCATGTTATGTTTAATTGGTTGAAGAGCTTGAAATTTTGCCGACTGTAATGTTTCAGTCAGGCATTCCCCCTCTTGGGGGACAAGACTAACTGTAGTAACTTTCGAGGAATATCACTTTTGTTGACGTCGTACAAAATTTTGTCCAATATTCTTTTGAGAAGATTAACTCCATATGTAGATGAAATTATTGGGGATCATCAATGTGGTTTTAGGCGTAATAGATCAACTATTCCAGATAATGGAGAAAAAATGGGAGTATAAGGGTACAGTGCATCAGTTATTCATAGATTTCAAAAAGGCATATGACTCGTTTAAGAGAGAAGTTGTATATGCACTATCACCTTTACTTTTTAACTTTGCTCTAGAGTATGCCATTAGGAAAGTCCAGGATAACAGAGAGGGTTTGGAATTGAACGGGTTACATCAGCTGCTTGTCTATGCGGATGATGTGAATATGTTAGCAGAAAATCCACAAACGATTAGGGAAAACACGGGAGTTTTACTGGAAGCAAGTAAAGAGATAGGTTTGGAAGTAAATCCCGAAAAGTCAAAGTATATGATTATGTCTTGTGACGAGAATATTGTACGAAATGGAAATATAAGAATTGGAAATTTATCTTTTGAAGAGGTGGAGAAGTTCAAATATCTCGGAGCAACAGTAACAAATATAAATGATACTCGGGAAGAAATTAAACACAGAATAAATATGGGAAATGCCTGTTATTATTCGGTTGAGAAGCTTTTATCATCCAGTCTGCTGTCAAAAAATCTGAAAGTTGGAATTTATAAAAGAGTTATATTACCGGTTGTTCTTTGTGGTTGTGAAACTTGGACTCTCACTTTGAGAGAGGAACATAGGTTAAGGGTGTTTGAGAACAAGGTGCTTAGAAAAATATTTGGGGCTAAGAGGGATGAAGTTACAGGAGAATGGAGAAAGTTACACAACACAGAACTGCACGCATTGTATTCTTCACCTGACATAATTAGGAACATTAAATCCAGATGTTTGAGATGGGCAGGACATGTAGCACGTATGGGCGAATCCAGAAATGCATATAGAGTGTTAGTTGGGAGGCCGGAGGGAAAAAGACCTTCAGGGAGGCCGAGATGTAGATGGGAAGATAATATTAAAATGGATTTGAGGGAGGTGGGATATGATGATAGAGAATGGATTAATCTTGCTCAGGATAGGGACCGATGGCGGGCTTATGTGAGGGTGGCAATGAACCTCCAGGTTTCTTAAAAGCCAGTAAGTAAGTGAAGTGTTTTACATTTTATTCATTAAACACGAGAAATTACTAAACTATTGAGCATTGAATTTGGATGTGTTCTTATAGATTTCATAAATTTGTTTCTGGCATTTTGAATATAATCACTAAATAACATTATATTTAGTGACTCATGTAGTTGAGAGTTACTGATATCATAGACTGCTCCCGTGATTGTCCTTCATATTGATCTTTGTATTCCATCCAGTCTTTTAATATGACGTATATGAGTATTTGACCAAATTTCACAGGCATATAACATATATGAACGGATCAGGCAAGTGTATAATAAAACTTTGACTTTAAGAGAGATGCGACTTTTGAGGAGAGGATATAGCAGCATGAAACGTTGAAAAGCTCTGTCTCTGATTAAATTTATATGTTGTCTGTAAGTCAGTCTACTATCAAGATAAATGCCAAGATATTTTACAGCCGAATTAAAAGGTTTTTTTTTTTTTTTTTTTTTTTTTTTTTTTTTTTTTTTTTTTTTTTTTAACTGTGAGTTCTTCTGGTAAGTGTGGGAATCTTTTAGTGAAAACCACTGCCTGTGACTTAGTTCCATTAATCTTTATTCGCCATTTTATAGACCATTGTGTAAGTAAATCAAGAGGGGTTGAGGGAGGGAATACTTCCTGCATAGTTCAACATTTTCATCACCAGGTGCGCTGCTAAATGCATGGAGTAATTAGTTTTCATTTTGGCTACGGTATTTAAATTAAGAGAGAAATTAGAAAAATTTAAAATAAAAACAGACAATATAGGCTAAGTTTGTAAAGCAAATGATGATTATACATTCATTTGCTTACATTGCACTGAAATTTACTTATATAATCTATATAAGGTAAGGAACTTCAAATAAAAAAATGGATAATTTTGATAAAAGTGAGAACTGTTTAACAGGTACTGGCAATGAGAAATTTTATGTAGCCTACTCATACTTTAAAAATAAAAGAAACTGAAAATATGAATTTCTTATAGAAAGTATCAAGACCAACAATACAATAGTTTTCTTAATTTTACACTTAAAACATATTTATTTAAATACTCTGGAGTACCGGTAATTAAGGAATTTACATTGGAGAGAGAAGAGGAGAATTACTTTCGTAGAAGTGAGAAGAGAGAATTTTTCTTACAGATATTGAGAAATGGTTTGTACTCTTTTCATTTATATTTCCATTGGCAAACTGTTAACATTTTTTTATAATGCGTGTTACTAATCTTTTATGTAATTTATAATTTTATTTATTTATTACAGAGGAGGGACACGAAGGCTTGCACGTCTTAGATTTATTGTGCTTTCCACTCCTGTTCTTGCAAAAAATAACAGACCCCCCCCTCTGACAGACTGAACTCACAAATATCACAGCCCCATACTATTGGAGTATGTTTAGTCAGTCCGAAGATTTGCTGGAACCTCAAAAGTCATGACACCAATAAGGCAGCATTCATCAGGCAATTAAGCCATGAGATGATGGGCTATGGTAGCCATTTCCTTCCCCCGTCCATTGCATAGGCTATGTATGGGGAACATATTTCACAAATCTTACATAGGTCTAAACTATGCAAAAATATTTCTTTTCTCTTGTGACACATATCGTCTAGTGAGATGTATTAGCCAGAACCTCAATCAGAGGTAATAATTGGAGCAAGAGAAACAAATAGTTAAAAAAAAACTTGAAAACAAGTATGTAACCATCTTCTTTCTGCGTGGCGACTTCAATTGCAGGGATAGGATTCTTTTATGTTCCATACATCTACAAGATGGTCCTCTCATCTTGTTTATTCTCTTCAGAAAAAAGAGACGCAAACAACATTCTTATTGCCCTAATCCAACTTTGAATTCACGTGAATTCCCTTTAATGACAATCATTAGACCAGCGATTTGAGGTTTGAAATAATTTGAATTTTTAAAGTTCCGCGCCTTTTCGATATCTCGTGACACTACCGTTTACAGCTCAACGATCAACTATCGATAAACATTCAAAATGGAGGGCTCACGAGAGTGACGCTCCGGTTCCCTTTTTTGAGATAGGAAAGTAAGTAAATTATACGTCTTTGTTAGCAATTTTATAACTTTTATGTGTTCAATGAATGTATATTAAATTATGTGTACCTAGGTATATTTAATACATTCCTATAGTTAGAGATTCGTATACAATTATGTTCCAGGTTTTGACAGGCTTTGTTCAAGAGGTAACTAAAGGAGATCGAGCGCTGGCAGTTGAATAAATTAGACGAGCCATTTTTTGTTTTGGTGTAAGAAGCAAGAGACTTCATTCTTTTAAAGGATATAAGGTAACTAGTAATACGTTATTGTATCCGTAGGCATGTTTATAGCACGAATGTTATTTGTGGTCAATTACGGTTATGTACTGTGGGTGCTTCCCGTTCGATTATGTTGGCTGCTAATTTTCTCATACTTCTCGGCGGCAACCAATGGGTGGACGTTTTGTGTTGAGATAGAGAGCTCCGATTTTTAAGGATTTTGTTTTGTTTTTTTTTTTATTTTTATTTTGTTTGTTTGTTTTTTTTTTTTTTTTTTTTTAAAGATTTTCTGTGCTTGATATCTATATAGGTAGACGAATTTATTGTTGTTAACATGTTCCAAATTTAGTTGGTTTTTTACAACGTACCGGTACTGCATTCGAAGGACAACATGTCATACTATTTCGAAGAAGTATGTCAATAATTGTTTTTAAATATTATTTTGTTAAATTGTGTTGAAATTACTTTATAACTTAAATTATGGAATTCTAACTTATATGGCATTGTAGCTAATTTTTAAGTGTTTTATTCATTCTTTTGCACTTCGAACAGTACAGCTCTGTTATTGCGTATTTGAAACTTGCACGTTTAATTTCTTCAGTCGTTTAAGATTATGTTAACATAAGCTTTACAATAAGAGCAATCACATTGTGTTGCGAAACATGTAGTGTAGGTTGAGAAGAACTTTAAATTGAATTTACTGTTTTCAGTGAGAATACCTAATACATAACTTTGCGGCCATTACTGTAGATTACCATTGGTATTAAGTTCCCATATTTTTGTAAGTTTCCTCCATGAAAGGGTTTACCGGCAATGTTTGAATATATGACACTTCTTTTATGCCTTTCTCGACTAAACTGGCGCTTGTGTACCTTGTATATACGAATCTGTGACAGGTTAGGTTTGTTTAGGTTTTTGTTATGCCTTACATATACTATCAACTGCATCTTCACAAAAAAACGCATACATTCAACGATTTTCACTTACGAAATCACCAGAACTACCTCAGTGCTAGTTTCACCAAGTCACTTTTCAACAGGGTTGGAAAACAGTTTTATTAAAAAAAATAAATAAATAAAAACCCGCCTTTTTTTTGTTTTAAATTATTTTTTATACTGTTTTAAACAGTGTCATGAAATAGTGCTTTTTTAAAAATGTGTTATTGCTGTCGTTAATTAATGCTGAGTTCAATCACTCCTTTTCAGATAAGCTTGTACTTGAAAATCATTTGTTCTAATGCAAATTAGAGTGGTGCCATATGATCAAGCTAATCTAAACACTTCACTATCGATTAGAAGAATAACACGCAATCTAATGTTAACACAACCATTCCTAAATCTAAACATTTCACTTACACAATCAGAAGAATAACACGCAATCCATACCTGTTTTTTTTAAAGATGGGACATGACAGTTAAGCAGCCGAGCTTGGAACTACAGCGCTGTGTTGATTATATCCAACAATGCCTTAACCCTTTACTGCATAGGACAGTCTTGCACACACCGGTTTTATATTCAAGTAACTTAAGTAGTTCTATCTTTGTCAACTAATGTCACATATGGTCAGATCCAGTTATTGACAGTGTGTCATATCTGGCCCAGTATGCAGTTTCAAATATTATAGGCTACGCTTATACAGACGTGGACAAATTATTAGCAAAACTCACGATTTTTATTGTATAATTATACAAAATTTGACTTTTCAATTTTGACTGCAGTTGATATTTTTACGTACTTCTGAGTACTATAATCATAAAACTGTTGTTTTCTAATGCCAGGCATTTGACAATAAAGTCTTTTGACCTCTTGCACTCCAATATTTTTCAAAGATATTATCATGACCGGCCACTGAAGCACAGATTTTGAGGTGTTCCGAATCCATTTCTTGGTTTGAGTTGCACAATGGGCAGTTAGGGGACTGATATATTCCAATTCTATGCAGGTGTTTATCCAAACAGTCATGGCCTGTTGCCAATCTAAATGCAGCTACAGACGATTTTCGTGGTAAATAGGGGAATTAACTGTGGATTATGATGCAGAGAGTTCCATTTTTTCCCTTGAGATTTGTGTTATCAAATTTTGTTTGTTGAAGTCTAAGTATGTAGATTTAATAAATCTTTTCACACAGTAGTACGTAGATTTAGTAACAGGTCTGTAAGTAGCAGTGCTGCCCTTCTTGCTAAAGCATCCGCATTCTCGTTTCCCAGGGTTTCACAATGGGATGGTATCCATTGGAATACAATTCTTTTATTGAGTGATACTAATTGAGAGAGCATTTTAGTTATTTCTGCTGTTTGAGATGAAGGTGTGTGTTTAGAGACTATTGATAGAATAGCTGCTTTGGAGTCTGACAATATAACTGCATTCTTAAATTTATTGATGTGGCATAGAAGATTACTGAGACTTTCACTTATTGCAATGATTTCTCCATCAAAACTTGTTCCATATCCAAGAGATCTATAAAGTGAGAAGAGACAGCACGTAACACCTGCACCGGCACCTTGTTCTCTGGAGGTCAAGGATCCGTCGGTGTATAAATGAAGCCATTTTCGTGTAGGGTATCTAATATTAATTGTTTCTAAAGACAATTATTTCATTATTTCAATGTTTACTTCTGATTTTAGTATTTGTTGTGTTAAATTTAGATTATACTCTATATTTAACAGAGTTAAAGGGTTTGGTTTAATTTGTAAGTTTTCTTTTAAATTCGGGATGTTGATTTTCTTTTTTTTAATTCTTGAACAATGGATATGAAACTTTTTCGAGTTTTTAATCTACAGAGAGGACTGTATGAAAGCCAATTGTTTCCTGGTAATCTGATAAGTTTTTCATATTGAATCAGTGCTTTTTCTTCTATTATCATTTTGATGTTAATATTAGTGAGGAATCTCATAGAATCTATTGGAGTTGTTTTGATTCCACCAGTAATGAGCCTGAGAGCTTGGTTTTGAACACGTTCTATTTCGTTGATGAAAGGTGAAGTAATTAAAATTTCTCCACAGTACGTCAGCACTGGCTGTATAAACATTTTGTATGTGGTGTTCAAAGTATTCCTAAAGCATCCCCATTTCTTTCCTGCTAGTCTTTTTAGAAGGGAGAATCTTTTACGAGCTTTTTCAGAAATGTATTTCAAATGGTTGCTCTATGTTAACTTACTATCGAAAATAACTCCAAGATATTTGGATTCATAAAATCATAAAAATCTTGTTGTTTTCTAATGCCAGGTGTTTGACAATAAAGTTATTTGACCTCTTGCACTCCAATATTTTTCAAAGATATTATCATGACCAGCCACTGCAGCACAGATTTGTTAAATGGCAAGTTGTAGCTGATTTAGGTGAACACCATATTTTAACGTTTTGGTGGCTACTTCATTCACACACAACCCCCAGAATGTCTGGAGGACCACACCTGCTGTTGGTCGACGGGTCCATTGGACCTAGCTGGGAGATCTTGTTGATCACCAGCTTTCCCTCCTTAAGCCACTGGAGGACGATTTTAGTGCCATAGCAGGTCAGCACTAGGAACAGAAAAGTAGAAAGAGGAGGAAGGAAAGGGAAATGAACCCCTAGGCCTCGAATGCTCTAATGCCGTCAGGGTCAAAGAAAGTAAGAGTTCAGTCAGAGGACTGGATAGGAAAGGGTAAATAGGGAATTAGGTATTGGATAGAGGAAAATTATACCAAATTCAGCCATTAACTCATCAAGCTGACCAGTGCTAATTGATGAGTAGCCCCTCCCTTTAGTTCAGCTCGTAAAATTATGCTTACTAACAGCTGCACCACGGGAAGGTAGGGATGGGACATTGGGTATTTGTCCAAGTTGGTTCCTTAAAGCCTTCAATGGGAAGGATTAATGGCTCTCCCCCCTGTATCCGACAGATACCCTTTTGCAGCCAAATTTTAACAGTCGTCTAAATTGAAAAGTCACATTTTGTAAAAATATGTCACAAAAATCGTATATTTTGCTAATAATTTGTCCACGTCTGTATTATAAGTTATATGAATATAAAACCAGTATGTGCCATATCTGTCCCAGAATGCAGTAAGAGGTTAATAACAAGCAAAATAGCGGAATGGCGTTTTTTCCCCTTTTTTCTTGTGCTGCCATCTGTTGTTTCGGTCAGCAATTATCAATTACACATTTCCTGAAATTCTTTGAGCTGTTCTCTCTAATGGCAGAGAGTGAGTGAGAGGGGGAGAGGGCGTGCATGCGCGTCACTTCATTTTAACACAACCAGAAGAATGTTTGCAATGTTTGCTACGTTTGCCTTCGTGCCTGTCACGTGCCTCCTACATATGTAAGCAAACACTTTGTAAATAGTGGACTAGACTCACATTCAGGAAGTTCTGGGTTCGATTCCCGGTTCTGGTCAATGTAGTTGATGTTTTTCCCTTGGTTTTCCTTGGCTGAATATGACTAATTTTCAGTTAAATAAAGGTGAATGCTGGTTTGGACCTCAAATGCCACAAAGTAATAGACACGCATCCGCAACTATACACTGTAGACAGTTCCAGTAGGAGTAAAAGCAATTATAAATAAATACAAATAAATATATTGATGGTGTTGAATAGCAATCTCATATGTTAAAAAAAATAAATACTGTCTTCTGTCAGAAATTTGTTCATTTTCAAGATATTAAAACGATTTTTTGTTCTGTAGAATTGAATTTTTTGATATACAAAGTTCCTGTTCAACTTGATGGATACATAGCTTAAAGCGGGGATGTATAAGAAACAGCACGCGAACGATCTTCGATTATTCCACGTGCTCCGGGCTGCAGTGAATATTGCTATACAGGTAGCAGTGACTAAAGGACAAGGGTGTACAAAATGAACTTTAAATAAAATCGAGTTACAATAATTCTTTACCTTTTTAATCTATACTAATAATAAATCTGTAGCCGAAATTTTTCTGGTAATTTTCGATTTTCCAAAAATAATTGGTCCTAACATATATAATTAACCACCCTAAAACCGAAAATCGCTTTTTTGAAATTTTTGTCTGTCTGTATGTATGTATGTATGTATGTATGTTTGTTTGTTACCTTTTCACGCGATAATGGCTGAACGGATTTCGATGAAAATTAGAATATAAATTAAGTTCGTTGTAACTTAGATTTTAGTCTATATGGCATTCAAAATACATTATTTAAAAGGGGGGTTTTAAGGGGCCTGAATTAAATAAATCGAAATATCTCGCTTATTATTGATTTTTGTGAAAAATGTTACATAACAAAAGTTTCTTTAAAAATAATATTCCTTGAAAAATTTTGATAGGACTGATATTTAATGAGATAAATGAGTTTTAAAATTAAAATAACTGCCATCTAAGGCCGTGTAATGAATTAAAAAACAAATGACTTCGTCTATAAGGGGCCTTGGACAGCAACAATCGAAAGCTATGAAAGATAGCCTAAAGAGAATGTTTCTGTGTTTGTATGAAGTAATATCGGAAGCTAAATTAACCGATTTGTATAATTAATTATTATTTAACCATTGGAAAGTGTAGTTTCTCTAGATGGACATAATGCTATAATGTTATTACAGTAACTTCTGATATAATATAATATAATATGTAATATTATATAATATAATTTAAGTTATTTGAAGGGTTCAGAACCATAGTGGGCCAAGCGCCATTTACTGAATACGTAGAAAACAAGGGTTAAAATTAAATTATTACCATAATTCAATGGAAACCTATAACAAGTAAAATAAAATATACACATTAAATCTAAATGATGTCAATCTTCATTAAACTATGGTTGCATGTAATAAAAATCAAGAAACATGTTAAAGGAATTGTCATTGCACCAAATGAGTGTCTCTGGACCAAAATGATCACATTTTAATTATTTGGATGCAATTTAAATTAAGTAACATATTAAACGATTTATCCTTCTATCAAACACGAATGTTCCCTGGATCAAATATCCTATTTTAATTATGTAATTACTTTATATTTATTTCTAACGGGTGCAGCGGAGCGCACGGGTATGGCTAGTAAATGCAATAAAATTATTTCAAAACAGAAGATGTATATGCGATTTTGAATAAGCAACCAAAAGTTACTTGTAATTTTCAATACCGACCAGCCTCATGGTCTAGTGGTCAGAGCTTCTGGCTATAGTTCATGAGGTCCCGGGTTCGATTCCCGGTTAGAGCACAGGAATTTTTCCTTAAAGGGGATTATTCCTGTGTTCATCATGGTCTGGAATTTAGGTTAAGTTTAGATTTAAGACCTCTCCTGGCACCACATCATAATCATCCTATCACATCATCGGGGTAATATAACTCCGCCTTCCAGGCGCCCCAACCTCAGAAGTGGGTTACAACTAAGCCACAGCCAGGAGAGAAGACAGAAATGTCGAAAGGCAACCTGGTGGCATTGGATTAAAATTTTCAATACCAAATAAATAATTAATAATAATAATTTTGTTTGAACGATCATAATAATGGTACACTTTTGGTTCGCACTCCCGATGAAGCAAAAGCTTGTGGCTGGGAGTGGAGTTTACATCGAATAATGAAAAAGTAATATTACAAGTTTAAGCCTACACTAAAATAATTATTTAATTGTTTAATTTAAATAATAAAATATATGTAAGCAAAAGTAAAGTGATGAATATCAAAATAATAATACAAGAAATACAATGAAATTATATCAGGTAAAACACAGAAGATTCGGTTAACTAGAAAGTACAAATAATAAAGGGAAATGAAAAATATTAAATAATACGATTGTAAAATAAATGCAATAATATAATGGAGTAATAATTATTATATACATAAATGATATTTTAGTTTTAATTGATTTATTGAATTTTGAAAGATTGAAAGATTCCTAACTTATTTATTTTATTTTTTTTTTTCAAAAATTTCATGTAAAGAAAAAATGAAAAATAACAAAAGTGAATATATATATATATATATATATATATATATATATAATCAGTGTTTAAAATGAATTGAAGTGCTTGCTTTTTAAATAATTTATTATTGGAAGTTGCTAATTTTGAATATTTTTAATGAAGTTATTATACAATCTCGGGCCGAAATTTCAGGCATGCCTTAGTCCTGCTTCAGAATTGCATTTGGGTTCAAACAAAGGACATGATATAATTTGTCTTCTTGTACTGTAACCATGGTCATGATAATTATTATTATTGTTTTTGTGGTAGTATTTTAATAGGGTATATATGTATATTTGTTTAATATTCAGTACATTGAATTTTTTGTATATGAGGCATGTATGATAATCCATTTTTTTCTTAATACATATTTTTATTATTCTCCTCTGTAATAATATTAATGGCATGAGTGAAGACTTCATTGCCCCACCCCATCCTATAATGCCATATTGTAGGATAGAATGAACTAGACTCAGATATATTTGTCTTATGGCCAGTTTGTCCAAGTAATGTTTAATTTTGCTTAACGAATGTTAAATTAACAGTCTGTTTATTTTTAACGCTTTGTTAATGTATTTTCCATTTGTTCAACATAATTTTGTTTAAGATAACCAACACTTAAGTATAACGTCTGTTAGCACTATTTTAACTACTCAACAGCAGTTGGTAATGATGCTACACATGTAAGACAATTTTTGATTGGCTAAAGAGTAATTTGTGAATACACACAAAAGCTGCCCTAAATAAGGGTTCGATAGATCGGCCTACTAATCAATTCATAAAGAATAATAAGTAAACAAAACAATTTTGTGACACTTTGAAAGAAAAAAAAAACATTAAGATAAATGATAACAAAACATAGGAAATCATTTACAATAAAAATTTAAATAAAAAATAAAATCTTTAAATTCTATATTATAGAGTGAGTCATGAAACTTGCATAAAATGACAACCTGTTATAGTAGGCCACGCTCCATAAACAAACAGTTGACAAATAAAAGTTTTAGGTGACGTGCTGAATAATAATTACAAAGTAAGGTTATATTTCCTCATTGCTATTATGGATACGAAATACGAAAGAAATAAAATAACACTGATGTATTTAAACAGTCCAAAGTATTTTTTAAATGTTTAAATGTTTTTTTTAAACCTCAATCAGGCCACCGAAGTTGATATTGAGAAGAAGTCCATATGTGAACCTTGTCTGCCGTATCTTTCTCAAAAGCACAACGTCCCTCTTAAACAATGGTCCGTCATTGGTTTGCTGTTTGGCAGTAGAGGTTCAATCACAAACTTCACGTGGAATTATCTTAAGAAACTTCACATTCCTTTTGATTATGTAATGTCTGTCCTTATAAATATTATCAAGGATTCTCTTCAAATATTACATCTCTATTTCAATTAATCAACTTATATTTGCCTTCAACAATTAACTTTCTTTTTTCTCTAATGTATCACACCACATTATATTGTACATGTTTATTATATTCAGGACCCTTGTGGTCACTCAAAATTCTTTGAGCTGATGTCTATAATTTAGAAATTTATTATTACCAGTCATATGTTAAACATTCCCTACAAAGAGACACAAAATATTAATTTCGCAACTTCTGTTTGAACAGCTGTGGAGACATCGGCCATATTTAACTGTTAAAAGAGTTAACTGCCCGAAATCCTACATTTAAAATTAACAAACTGTTAACAATCTGTTAAACTAAACTGGTGTTGAAAACATACAATTTTATTAATTAACACACTGTTTAGAGTTTAACAGACGTTAAATAACTAACACACTGTTTAGAGTTTAACAGACGTTAAATTTTGTAACAATACTTGGAAAAACCGGCCATTAGTGTTATTTTTTCCATAAAATGTCTTAGTAGATTAGAAAATAACTGTGTCCATGTGTAAAACTTCTCAAACTACTGAAGAATAACGTCATTGCCTTTATAATAGCGATACTGTTAAGCGAAAATAAACTTTTTAAGATATAATTTTGCCAGAATCTCTTTTTCGATTTCCGTCTCACACTAACCTTTACGTCTCGTAAAATGTTATTTGAAGAAGCAAATCTAAGCATAGAGCAATTACTATCAGCGAACAGCTTGGCCCTTGTTAGGTTCATCAATTATATATACAGTAAAACCTCTCTAAAACGAAATGCAATTGTTCCAGATTCCCCCCCCCCCCCCACAGGTTTTCGTTTTACAAAGGGTTGAGTTTTCGTAAAACTAAGAATAGACTACTGCAATATGCTCACTGTAGGAAGAAGACAATGAAGAAATAATTTGAAATAATAGTTACTACAGTACATGCAAAGTGAATTTTATTTTCATAACTAGCCGTACCCGTGCGCTCCGCTGCACCTGTTAGAAATAAATATAAATTAATTACATAATTAAAATAGGACGTTTGATCCAGGGAACATCCATGTTTGATAGAAGGATAAATCGTTTAATATGTTAATTTAAATTGTATTTAAATAATTAAAATGCAGTCTAATAACATTATAGCATTATGTCCATCTAGAGAAACTACACTTTCCAATGGTGAAATAATAATTAATTATACAAATCGGTTAAGTTAGTTTTCGATATTACTTCATACAAAGACAGAAACATTCTCTGTAGGCTATGTTTCATAGCTTTCGATTGTTGTTGTTCAAGGCCCCTTATAGACGTCATTTTTTTTTTTTTTTTCATTACACCGCCCTTGATGGCATTGTATTTTAATTTTAAAACTCATTTATCTCATTAAATATCAGTCCTATCAAAATTTTGCAAGGAATAAAACTTATCGGAAATAATTTTTAAAGAAACTTTTGTTATGTAACATATTTCACAAAAATCAATAATAAGCGATATATTTCGATTTATTTAATTCAGGCCCCCTTATAACCTCCCTTTTAAATGATGTATTTTGAGTGTCATATAGCCTAAAATCTAAGTTACAGCGAACTTAATGTATATTCCAATTTTCATATAAATCGGTTCAGCCATTGAGTGAAAAGGTAACAAACATCCAGACAGACAGACATACAAACAAAAATTTCAAAAAAGCTATTTTCGGTTTCAGGGTGGTTAATTATATATGTTAGGACCAATTATTTTTGGAAAATCGAAAATTACCAGGAAAATTTCGGCTACATATTTATTATTAGTATAGATTATTATTAACGTACGTAATTGCAACCTCTCTCTGCACCCTAGTTTCTTGGCCCCCACATTTCTTTTAAAGTGCACTGCCGCGAATTTTTTTGAAGGGAACGTTGTAGGATTTCTTTCACGTCCTGCATCAATTCAGAGTGTAAATTGCGCTCGGTTGTGTAATTGAAGTTGTGTTTTGTGGAAAATAGGCCTAGATTAACTTCACTTTAGATAAAACAATCCTTGGATGGCAGGTAGCAATGGCTAAAAACAGTATGACCTTGATATTTTATTGCTCCATTAAAAGAATGAAGCCACTCTTCGATAATAGAACTGGTCATTTAGGCTTTTTTATTAATTCACACAGTTTTACTTTATTCACACTGTTACTTAACACTGTATTGGCATATTAACACAAAACTCAGAATAAATAAACGGAAATGTGAAACTAAATTGACACTACACTACAATTCTCAGTTTTATTCCACTCGCACTGTCCTTTATCACTGTATTGGCTTCTTAGCACAGAACTGAGAATAAATGAACGAAAATGCAAGAGGGTTGGAAGAAGTAACGGTACAGGAGGTCAGTAACCTGCCCGGGTCCTTGACAATAAGCACAGAATAGTGACATGGTTACAGAAGGTTCACCCCAACACCTGACAAAGAATAGCGGAAGTCTCCCAGATCATTGCATGTACAGTCGCACAAAAAGTTGTGCCATGCTTCATACAGTATTATTGCAAAATTAAAAATTGGATTGATAGAATTTAGCAACAGTTACACTTAAAATTATCTGTTCTAGTCAGTTTTTTTTTATTTATTTATTTTTTTTTTAAACCTAAATGGTGCCCAAAAATGATTCCATTTTCGCGTTAGGCAATTTTCCGTTTTAAAGTATTCCTAGTGGCTTGTGCAGCAAATACTGCAAACTAAGTCCGTAAGAAGTTCAAATAAAAATTGCTCAGATTTATTTTCAATGAAGAATACCAGACATTTTGAAAGTTATTTGCTCCCATAATAATGAAACATACTCCCTCTGAATGTTTTTTTGTATGACAAATACTTTTCCTTGAACCTATTCATCTTCAGTTCTTGAGTTTCAATGCGAAATAGCAAGTAACAATATCAGGACGATCAGCGAGTTTTTCATGTGGAAGTAATGCAGTAGCTATTTCAGGTCATTGCGGATTGTAGGTGAAAGTTAAGAAAATGTAAGGTTTGTCATGCTTTGAACAAAAGACTTAGCATCTTGGTATAGCTGCTGCATGTTTCGTGAACTACCCTGAAATGTAGAGGGCAGAATCACTTTTTCCCACTAAGAGATCTTGCTGAGGTGATCAAGAGACTACAAAATCTTGTAGGCCAGTAAGTAATACCTTTCGGTCTTTTCTTAGGAATTGTAATTTTTGTGCTTCCTCCAGACAATACTGATCTACCAAATACTGCTGGATTAATTTGTGTAATAATGAATGTTATCCCGCATATTTTCTGTAATATAGGCTGTTGTGAGGAATCTATTGCTGAGATGCGGAAAATGAGGTAAATGATATGTCAGAGTTATAGAATCTCATATGCGCCCTAAATAAAATTGTCCATCGTAAATCGTTATCAGTTTCAGTGTTTCATTCATTGCTGGTTGCAGGAAATGAACTTACTCATCACGGTAGCAAGAAGTGAAATGGCATGCTATTTTCAAAATCTGTTTGGCAGCGATCACAAATCTAATCGATTAAACCAAAGAAATATGAAATTAATTTTGATGTACTTTAAAGACGCAGCTAAAATAGGAAGCATGACTCAGTTACTACCGAGGAAAATTAGAGAATCAGACATATAAATATCTATATCACACTGCCATTAAATATATGAAAAAGACCCACACCACTTGATTAATAACTATAAAAGTATTTCATTTTTAATAACAATATTGTTACCTTACGTAAGTTTTACAGTTTTCAGTAACATATATATAGCCGTTACTCAGTAAATTATAGAAGTGAAGATCTGATATAAAATATTCTTTCTCTGCGTCTACTTACATAAAGCCCCGAAAGGTTTCACTTTCGTATCAGCATTATGTGTTGCATTAACTATAATAATATTTCATTTTTAATGGTAGTAAGTCATCATACATTCTTAAGATTTGTAGTTCTTAATATCTAATACACAGCTGTACTCGGAAAACTACAGACCAGAGAATCAGACCTGTAAATTATTTTTTATACATTATCAAAAAATTACACAAATGAAGATCGACATATTGGCATTATGATGTGAAAGAATCTGAGCCATCTGAACTCTATGTCAGCAGTCCTGTGGGTCATGGTCTTCGTGTAATAATCTATTGTTTATTGTAATGTGTGTTTTTTTTTTATTCTGAAATGCAATTAATTAGTTCTCAAAACTGACGAAAGATGGATTTTGGAAAATAGGAAAATGATTTAGGAAAATTGACATTTCACTGAAAACTACCATTTTTCGGAAAAGCTTTGGGTTCCAAGCTTCAAAATGAGGGGTCATTTATTAAAATCTGTTCAGCCGTTTTCCTGTAATTTCCATTACCAGTTCAAATTATGTATATAGATTTTACATAGGAAATCTTTCCGTTCACAAATTTATTTTTCGTTTGTACAGGTTTCGTTTTTATTGAGTGTACGTTTTAACAAGGTTTTACTGTAAAATGATTCAATGTAACTACTTTTTGTGCTTCTCTCCCTGAATGTCACTGTTGTATGGGGTTAAATGACTTCTAGAGAATAAAAATGTGTATGTTAAATTCTAGGATTTCATATCCATCATGGCAACGGAAGTTGCAAATGGTCAGCTGCCGGGGACATTGGGTGGAGATGTTGCTCCAAAGAAGCCTGCAAACAAGAAGCTCACAGTTGAGAAAATTTATCAGAAGAAATCTCAACTGGAGCATATTTTACTCAGACCAGATACATACATTGGTAGGTACACAGGTGCTGCTATTATATGTATTAAATTTTGTCTGAGATAGGAAAATCTGTCTGAAGTTGAAGTTGTCCTGAATGGTGAAATGCAGTAAAAAATTAACAGTTTTTTAATATATTTTTTTAATAAAGCCAATGGCAGTCCACATCATTTCGAAGTGAATAATCATTATAAGGGGTGGAAGTGAAGTAGCCTTGCAGATTTCGAATATGTTGTATGTAACAAAAAACTATAATATCATATTGGTGGAAAGTAGAGTTGGGTCAATTCGTGAACGAATCGTTCATTCGAACGACTAATAATAAAGAATCATAAGAATCGATTCGTGATATCAACGAATCGTCGTTCAAAAGAATAGTAACGAATTGACATGGTATCGTAACCCACGATTCTATTTACTTGTTTGATGTAACCTGTCAGCAGACATTTCCGAACCGTGCCGAATGCTCCCGAGTGAGAGTGAAATCAAAATACTGCATTTGTTAAGTATGGAAAATAATGAACACAAATCTGAAATGTGCATAGTTATATATAGATGTAATGCAAAAAATGTACTTCGTAATAAGGTTCAGTTGATAAATTATAATTTAGAAACATTATCTTGGGTAATTTTGTAGATTAATGGAGGTCATGCTGAATGGTTCCAGCCAATGAGAAAGAGACAATCCAATGTCTCGCCTCTTATGCCATCTATGCGAGAGATGTAGAACGTTTTTGTTCTACGTGTGGTTTGCAAAGGAAAGTGTCCTGTAAGTCGTTCGTTGACGAATCGTTGGAATTGCAGAGTAGGAAAAATCGTGAACTCGTTGACGATTCAAAAGAATAGTTGGAATCGCAGACTGAGAAGAATCGTGAACGAATCGTTAGAATCGATTCGTAATGTATGATTGACTCGTTGGAATCGACTTCTGAAAAAGAATCGTGTTGCCCAACTCTAGTGGAAAGTCACCTCGTCGTCATTCTGGAAATGCCTGCCACGCAATGGTTTCTTCATCCGAGGAAAGAGGAATAAGTCACTGGGTGCCATATCAGGAGAATTCACGTGGATTCACCACTGCCGAAAACAGCGAAGACCCAACCATCATCGGGTGATGCTGAGTGTTTTTTGGGACATCCAAGGTGTGGTGCTGAGAGATTATGCTCAGAAAGGGCAAACCATCACAGGAGCATACTACCGAAATCTCCTGACGAGGTTACGGGAGGCTATCAAGACGAAGCGTCGCGGGAAGCTGTCCAAGGGGATCCTTTTGCTTCATGACAACGCCCCAGCTCATTCTGCACAGGACACAGTCACACATGCTGCTTCTTTAGGCTATCAAATTTTGCCTCACCCCCCCATATTCTGCTGATATGGCACCCAGTGACTTCTTCCTCTTTCCTCGGATGAAGAAACCATTGCGTGGCAGGCATTTCCAGAATGACGACGAGGTGATTTTTGAGGTGGAACGTTTCCTGAACAGCCAAAATGCAGACTTCTACAACCAAGGCCTCCACAAGTCATCCATCATTGGGAAAAATGTGTTGCGTTGAAGGGTGAATATGTAGAAAAGGACTAACACCATCACCAAGTTTCATGGTCGCAGCTTCATTTTTTCGAGGTGATAATTAAAACTTTATGACTACCCCTCGTACATTGTGTTCAATTCTGTGTTGTGTAAGTTTCTCCATTCTCCTGTAACTTCATCCTTGTGTAAGTTTCTCCATTCTCCTGTAACTTCATCCTTGCTAGCTCCAAATATTTTCCAGAGTACCTTATTCTCGAACACCCTTAACCTCTGTTCTTCTCTCAAAGTGAGAGTCCAAGTTTCGCAAGCGTACAGAACAACCGGTAATATAACTGTTTATAAATTCTAATGTTCAGTTTTTTTGGAAGCAGACTAGATGAGAAAAGCTTCTCAACCAAATAATAGCAGAAACAACACTGTAACAAATCTGACTTAAGCAAAATAAGTGCTTTGTATGGGATAACTTACGTTCATAGTATCTGTGATGTTTTATTATTCTTATAGTGTGTTTAATTTTGTTCTCTTTAGTGTATTACTGTATTACATAATCTGCTTTCAGGTTCTGTGGAGCCTGTTACGGAAATGATGTGGGTGTACGATGAAGAAGAAAAGACTATGGTTCAAAAGGAAATATCTTACGTTCCTGGCCTTTACAAGATCTTCGATGAAATTCTCGTAAATGCAGCTGATAATAAACAACGAGATGAAAAAATGGATTGCATCAAAATTGAAATATCTGCGTAAGTAGTTATTGTAGTTTTATTGTTGCTATCCACATTTAGAGGTATCCAAATATGTCACAATGAGGTGTTTCTGAACGTATTGTTAACTGTAAGTTCCAGATTTTCATCATGCCAAGATTGCGGGTTCGATCCCGGGCCAGGTCGATGGCATTAAAGTGTGCTTAAATGCGACAGGCTCATGTCAGTAGATTTACTGGCATGTAAAAGAATTCCTGCGGGACAAAATTCTGGCACATCCGGCGACGCTGATATAACCTCTGCAGTTGCGTCGTTAAATAAAACATAACATTTTTCTTCATCATGATCATTACAGCACAGACAAGTAGGATTATCAGAGATGTGAAATTGGTGTAATGTGACCTGTTGTGGCTCATGTTCAAAATATTTGAACATGTCTGGGCAAGTTTTTGTACATTTCCAGGTCATTTGGTTTCTTTTGTACGGACTAAAATTTTTCCTTTGTCAGAAGAGAGCCAATTGTTGATCCATAGGTTTGTAAAATGAGACTTTACTGAAGCAAAAGCACTGGATAGAGATATCACTTCAAGAGGTCTTGGTTGCAAATATGTTGCCTGTTTTGCAATATTATCGACTTTCTCATTTCCAGGTGTACCACAATGACTAGGTATCCATTGAAATGATATTTTTCTTTTTGGAGTTCTTTTAGTTTACTTAGTTGTTTCTGAATTGGAATAATTCTATGTGCATATAGGTTTGGTACATTTTTAATTATATTAAATATAGCCCCCTTGGAGTCGGTAATTATGCAAATAGATTTTTCAGAAATTTGAGTAACACACTGAAGAGCAGCATCAATAGCTAGCAATTCAGTGTCAAGACTGGAGGAGGATGAACATGGTATGAAATAACTTTCTTGATATTTTGGAATATAATACCCTGCTCCTGATGTTCCATTATTAGGATTTAGAGATCCATCTGTATAAATGATACAGCACTGAGAAGTTTCGTCAGTTTTGTGTGAATTGTTATAAGCTATAGCTTGTATAGCTGCTTTTGAGTCAAGCATTACAGATTTCAAAAATTTATGTATTTGAAGTAGATTGGTGGTTACTGCATTTTTAACCAATGTTGATGCACTTCGCCATTATACTTACAATTAATGTAGCTAACTTAATTGTTATAACCTCACTGGTAGTATGATTTTGTTAGAGAAGTGGAGTAAATTCAATTTATGTAAAGACGATAATTCAATAAAAAAAATGCACACAGTAAAAATAAAAATAAACACATTAGTATACATATTAGTATTAGATTACAATTAAGTAGGATTTACATAATTAAACCAGAAACCGACAATTGAATAAAATGTACACAAAAAAATATATTAATAATAAAAAACAACACAGTGGGATACATATTGGCGTTAAGTGATAAATAAACACGATTTAGATAATAAAAATAAGAAACAAAAAAATAAAATAAATACAGTGGAACACATTCCATTAAATATTTGCAACGCGTTAGGTCATAAGATATTTTTTTAATTTACATTTAAGGGAAATTAAAGTTCGGCAGCCCTTGACTTCAGGCGGCAGAGAATTCTAGTGACGAGAAGTAGCAACAGTGAAAGATGAAGAATAAAGAGATGATGTGTGCAGTGGTATTTCTAGCGTGTTATCATATTGTGACCAAGTATTTAAGTTATGATACCGAGAAAGATTGTGGAATCGGACAGATAAGTAAGAGGGAGTAGAGGTGTGCAAAATTCGGTATAAGAGCGTATATAGTATTATCTTGTTTTTAGGTAATAAACGTAATTTTTTCTTTCTCATATTTCAGTCAGAAAAATGAAATATCGATCTGGAATAATGGACAAGGAATTCCAGTGACAGAACACAAGGAAGAAAAAATGTATGTTCCTACCATGATCTTCGGCCACTTGCTGACATCCTCCAACTACAATGATGAGGAGGAGAAGGTTACAGGAGGAAGAAATGGCTATGGTGCTAAACTGTGTAATATATTTAGTACTATGTTTACTGTAGAAACAGGAAGTAAGGAATACAGACGCAGCTTTAAACAGGTTTGTAATTTAATTTAATTCAGTTCAATTTTTAGGTTAATTACAATTTATATGCCATAAATTAGGATAAGGTTACACTTCACCACTTTTGCTGCAGTTGCAAAAATTGCAACAGGAGGCAGTGTGCTTGTCACAGAAGACACTGGTTTTGCAGCCTCAGTTTAGCCGCATCTTCTCAGCTCTCTTGAGAATGAGATGCATCTCGTTATCCAGGAACGTGCACAATACTGATAGTCTTTATTGTGGGCCTTATTACATGTTTCAGCAGGATATGATCAGGAAAAGAGGGCCATTTATGAACCTTGTATTCCCTACCTTAGTGTCAAATATAACATCCCTCTCTTCAATCGGTCAGTGACAAGTTTATTTTTTGGTGCTCGGAGTTCTTTACCAAAATTTACAATTTTAAACAATTATCAATATCATCTTTTGTTTAGGTGAGGGGTTTGAACTTTTTTTTCCATAGCTGTTGTCACAATCAAAAATTAAGACACAACGTTTCGAAGGGTGGTTCTCCCTTCGTCTTCAGATGGAAGGAAGGAGAGAAGAGAAAAAAATCTACTGTCGGGATCGTTACATACAGCTATTCTGTATGACTGATCATGGACTGTATGACTGGTCATGGAAAAAGTCCAAACCCCTCACCTAAACATTAACGATCCACCATTGCTTTCCAACCCCTCATTTAGATCAATATCATTTTTTGAAATTCAAAAAATCATCTCGGAAATTCTTAAAGATTCCCTGCAGATTATACAATTTCATTTATACCACTCACATGGCCTTAATTAAGGATATGCTAATTTTAAATAAAATCTTTATTTATAAGTATACTTTTATAGTCATCTTCTAAGATTTCATTTTATAATTGGTAATCAATGGTGCTTAACTATTACATTTTATTTTTATAACAATATTCATATTTAATTAATTATATTTTATTTGCTATTCATTTCCGGATCATTGTGGTTATCCTTAATTAAGACCGGACGAGTTATTTTTCTCTCGCTCTTCTAATTTTCAGTCTGAATATTTCTTTGAAGTGAAATATTATAACCAAGGAAAGAAAGTTCATGCCTTAAAAACGTGAAGAATATGTATCTATTTATGCCATAAAAATAGATAAATATGCATTATCAGTCTGAGATTATTTTAACAATAATAAGGTATAGGTAACTTACGTTTAACCTGTGGATTTTGAAGTGCTTGCCTCATTACTGAATGCTCCATTTATGCTGTTACAGTTCACAACTAAGCAGTGACATATGTTTTCTGTTGTCTGTTAGCATAGCTTTGTAGCGCGAAAAACTTTGTTCAACGTCACAAGAAGTAAGAGGGGCTTGCACAAAAGCTGTGAGCTCTTCTATAGAAAATTTTGTTGGTTTTTGGGGTGTTTTTCCTTCGAGAATATCTTGAATTTCTTTAAGTTGATAATAGCCAGGGTTTTTGGTAAGAATATTTGCTGTTTTCTCGTTCACTTTATCTCCTACATTTCCTGGAACTGATGTTAAACTGGATATTGTTCTATCGAAATCTGCTAAAGGCTGCAGTAAAGGAATACCAATTGCTAACTTGAGAGGCTCCCTATGAGGGCGTCATCGTTATGTTCAAAATTCATAAACATAAATTAGTCATGTTTATGAGGTTACACACTTTTAAAAATGAGGGAAACACAAATAAACATACATAATATGGAATTTCCCTGCATTAATGTTGAAATATGATGCTTTTATAAATAAAGGCAAAATGTGCACTTTTATGCACAATAAAAGTAATATCATTGTATTCAGAAATTTGTGATTCACGTAGATAATCTTTCAGCATATTCACACAACGATAGAGAGCAAATATGCAAATGCATGAACTTCCTTTCCCTAATTATAACATAACTATAAATGTATGCCATTCCATTATTTATAATTTGTTAAACCTCTCCAGTTCAAAGTAAGAACATTAATTTCTTAGATGGGCCTTATTATCCCCATTTAGGCCTACCTTATTAAATTTTCAAGCACCGTACTGTATGTAAGAAAGTTTTGTTATGCCGTAAAAAAAGAAAAAAATCGTATTATTCGTGTTTTCAGTTATCTGTGCAAATTTGGTGATTAGCCCAGATAATTGAGAGTTTGCTGTATTTTTATTTTGTTGAAAGTTATGAAGTATGAGCTAAGCCATGGTAAGAATAAACATGAGTATATAGTATATACTGGACTTTTTTTTTAGTAAATACTCTTGTTAGTAAGAATAAAAACATTTGAGTACCTACTCATTTTTGATTACATACTCATAACATGGAAGCATAATAGAATATACTCAAGTGTCCATCTTGTACAGAATATATACTCATGCTTGATAAGAATAAAAGCTAGTATATTCTCATATTTATAAGTTCGTTCTTATGTTATTCTGAGTATGGTTTGTAGCAGGCTCAATTCTGAATATTTGTTGATTTATGTTCAGTTTGAAGTTAAATTAAAAAGAAATAGCATAATTTATGAACAATGTAGTGCCTCGTGGAAAAATATAGAAAAAGACGTGAACTTCAGAAGTCTTTAACGCTTCATAAAAGTGAATGTGAAATTGGTTAAACACGTATTTGTTCTTCATAAAAAAACATAACCTATAAGAATATGAATGGCTATCAAATTATACCCATAAGGTTAGATTGTATTGTTACATATAATTAACAATTACAGTTTATTTTTGTAAAATTTGAATTGCAAAATGCAATTACTTGTAACTTTAAAATTATATACAACTGCTCCATAATAAAAAAATATAATTAGCATAACTGGAATTCTAGAAATGGATTGTAATCTCTATCCAACATCCCGTAATGACGATTTCCCAGTACTATTTTCTTGTTTTCTGCTTTATTAACGTCACTTACCTGATTCACTCTCTCTTTCGTATTTATTTACTTATTTATTCATTCATTCATTTATTTAATTAATTTATTTATTTATATCTTTATTTATTTAATTTATTTACTTAATTATTTAATTAATTTATTTAATTACTTATATACTTACTTAATTCGTCTAATACATTTATTTATTTTATTTATTTATGTATCTATTTATGTAATTTTTTTAAGCAATTAATTTTATTTAATTAATTTATTTTATTATTCATTTTATTAATATACTTATTTAATTAATTATTTATTTATCCATTATTAAAATTTACAAAAAGCAAAACATAAAGCACTACAACATGCAGATAGCATGTGAAAGTCTATAAAAAAAACTGAGCATCACGGTGCAATGTGGTCAAAGAGGATAGGTAACATGAGTATATACTAACTTTTAAATGATCAAGAAGGCTGTTGAGATGAGTATATCGTGTTAGGTAGAATGTGTTTATTCTTACGAAAATGAGTATGTTCTAGTGGTTACGAGTATATAATCACAGGAAATGCTTATACTCATAAGTATAAACCTTGAGAAAGTACTTAAGCTTTATTCTTACTACCCAAGGAGGGAGATTCGTGTTAAATTGATTCTTTTCTAAATTTTTAAAGTATTATTGAGTATTGCAGTGTTTTAACGGCTTGAACTCTTAGTTAATAAAGTTAATTTCCTTCATTTGTTTTTTTGTGTAACATGAAGGTCTGGGGAAGCAACATGGCTAAAGCTTCAGAGCCAAGAATTAAAGATTTTTCGGGTGAAGACTTTACAAAAGTCACATTCCAACCTGATTTATCGAAATTCGGAATGGAAACGCTGGATAAAGATACTGTAAGTTTGCTGTCGAGAAGAGCTTTTGATGTAGCAGCATCAACTCGTGGAGTTAAGGTGTACCTCAATGGAACCAAACTTCCAGTAAGTTACTTTGCATTGTGTTTACATCATCGCAGTTAAGATATATTTTATTCAGAAACCATTGTAACAAAACAACATTTCTTAAAATACAGAGTAAAAGGGACAATTCACAGAGAGAAAAAAAGTAGGTTCGGTTTTACTGTAGATCTTCTCCAGACATTCTCAGCCCTGGATATTTAGGTTTAAAATGTCCAGATTAAGGTAGAGCACACTGCTAGCCAAACAGGTAGAGGATCGACTTTCCATGCTGGTAACCCGAGTTCGAATCCCAGTGGTTCCAAGTAGAATTTGTGGTGGACAAAGATAGTGGTGGTAGGTTTTGCATTCCAACATTTCTCCATTAATCACTGTCATAAAGTGGTGCTACATTAAAAGAAACAGGAAAAAAGAAGTAAGGCTTTACCACGTCACACTTAGGGTCGTATTCATAGACGAGACTTTGGACCAAAGTTGACTTTGGAAAGTACAAAGTCACCATTTCCCTATTCACAGTGGACACTTTGACGAAAGTAAACTTCAATCGTGACTTTACTTCGAAGTCGCCGAAAATCTAGACTTTGACTTCAACTTTGTTCGTGGGCAAAAGAAAAATTACTGATATATGGGAAATTGTTGAATTTTCTGAGAATATTGAAGACATCCAGGAGATTTCAAATCAAGGTACAGATTTGATAGATAGTATTAAAAATCCTCTCCATGTTTCAACTTTCATTGATCAATAATCAAAGAGAATTATCTGTTCCACCAATAAATAATACAACTTATTTCACCGCGATTTTACGCTATAGGTAAGGATTAATAGCTCAATATTGATTCTTACTATTTAATTTTATATTATAGGTTATACAGTTGGAAATGCAGTTAATTTATAATCGTTGCGGTCGTCATAATGTTTTCTGCATATTGATTTCAGATAATTTTAAGTAGTTTCTGCTGACATGCAGGGAATAACTCTGCCAACTGTCAGCAGTCTTTCATAGTCTGTCATTGGTGGAATCTTAATCTTCCATGTCTTCACAACAAAATTATTTTACAATGAAATATTTTCAGGGCTTAATGTGAACCTAACATAACTACAACAGATGTTTTATTCACAACAAAATTCTTAACACGCAATACTATTTCAGATAACCTATACCATCATGTTTTGTAGTTATAAATTGTGTTATATACAAGACTGTTTGAACTGAGTTACGATTTTTTGTGGCCAGGTAGAAGAACAAAATAATTATTATCAATTGGTGTAAAGACCTAAAAATGTCAATTTTTGTACTTACGTTTATTTCGCAATAAGCCCTCGAATAATATTATTCTTATGTAAAGCTGCAAGAACGGTTAACAATTGCTTAACATGTACCGATGTTCAATTGTTTCATTGATTTGTGACTCAAAAGATGGCTTTGATTGTGGCAATGCCTACTCTATTTCAACTACCTATCTATTAATTTAATTCGTTTAGAAGGCAGTGATTTTGATTGCCAACATTAGAACAAGATCGTCAAATCTCGACTTACCAAAGTCAAAGTCTCAGAAGTATTGTCTATGAATAGGACTTTTAACAAAGTTAAACTTTACTACGAAAGTCAACTTTGGGAAGTCTTCATTCAAAGTCTTGTTTATGAATACGGCCCTTAGATGGGATAGTTTTGTGAATGATGTAGTCAAGTACCCGAAATTGGATTATAAAAATGTTTATAAAACTGTCTTTCAGGATTTTATGGATTTTTTAAATTGTAAGTTTCTTAAGAAGGTCTGTTCGCAGCATACTCTTATGTTTAAATCACTGATAGTGTGCCCTATCTTCCGACAGAAGTCTCACTTTTGTAGCATAACAAATGTGTTATAATAATGTATTCAATTTTGTACACAGTCTGGGAACACTCAAAGTACTGCAGTGTTCACATATCAGTAATTTATTAGTTTTGAACTGATGCTGAAAACACTGCTTTGAATTTGACCAAGTATTTCATAGTAGGGTCATTCCATGCAAAAAAAAAAAGTGTGTTTTTGAACCATGATGTCTCAAAGGTTAAAAATATTGTTGTAGGTTATTTTGTGTGTTCTAAATATGAATTTCATGCAATATTATATTTATATTCTTCATAGTTTGGCAGCAATCAGCATAGTTGTCGCAAGCAGACCATGTTAAGCTGTCATGAAGCATTGTAAAGCAAAAGTCACGTCTCACCTGGTGTCTAATTCTGTGTGCACCCGGCCTTAGAGTCCGAGACTTAAAACTCATTATTTTAGTATTAAATTGCGCTATTTACAGTTTATTTGGATTGGGATTGAATCTTTCATATTAAAAATTGACATGTTTTTTGGTGGTCTTGTGAGTTTTATTTAAAAAACTGATAGTTTTTTCTCCCCTGTAAGTAGCTCTGAATGTTTTCTCCAAGAGGAAGTACTTTTGTAGGAATAATTGTTCAAAATGATTCTGTTCAGGATAACATTATAAAGCATGGTGCATTGTAAACAAATGTTTTAGGAATGTTATATTGTAGGCCTACTTATTTTTATCATTTATTGCATTCTACTTCTTTACCAAAAATTACTAAGAAATCTTAACAGAGATCATGTTACTCTAAAGAAATTTGCAATTTTTGAAATTAATTTGTTTGTTAGGCCTAGTTTTGAATATACCTGTTTCATGATAATTTGACTTTATATGCTTTCTAGTGATGTTGATTGTATTGGAGTGAAAAATAAGCAATTCAAATACGTTTTATGCATTATCAGAATATTTCAAAGCTGAAGTCAAAGTCAGAAAAATTGTTAAAATTGAGCAAATTTTACTTTTCCATTTTGTATAACATGAGTTACTACAACTGTTTCATCAATAAATCACAAATAATTATATTCCCGATTACTAGTTACTTCCATGAAGAATGTTCCTAAATGCAATAAATAAGCCAAAAATCTTTATTTTTTGTTTTAGTGTATCTAGTAAGTTCATAAATGTATCTGAATGTATCGTGACTGGAAAGTTGAAAGTAAATTGGCTGTGAAATAATAGTACCTTATGCAACGAGCCTATAATGGTAGTAATTAAGACGCAAGTATGTTTGTTTACGAAACGAGTGCAAGTGAGTTTCATAATTTTCATATGAGGGTCTTAATTACCATTATAGGCAAGTTTCATACGTCTTTTTATGCTCGACCATATTTCTAACTTGAAATTATTCAAAAGTAGGTCATGTTATGGTTATGTGAGTAGCGAACTGACCTGAATTGTGAGATGTGCGCAGACGCGAAAGTATTGATTTTTCCGAGGCAGAATGTCATTGACCTTGATATAACGTAGAGAATAAGATGAACATTAGTCTTGATATAACCTGGAAATTGATTTAGAATTGAAAAACGAGATGAAAAATTGAATTTATTTGAATATTATTTACAATTAACGCTAATTATTATAGTAACAGAACATAACCTTCTGCGACAGTATTGGATTTCCAGCCTCCGTGACTTTTCGCTAATTGTCTTTCGCTTGCATATCCGAGAATAATCGATACTTGAGGTTTTATAATGGTACAAAAGTGATTTGTCATTGGCTAAGCACCTGAACTTCAATGAATAGGTGTACTTTAATGAGGTCCATTAAAGGACTGCTACCAGGTGTATAATTACTACATTTCGGCATGATCGAGCATAAAGTATTTTATTGTACTATCTTTTTTTATGCATAACCTGTTTCCTTTTGTTCTATACATGGAAAGTACTAACATTGTTTTGTTTGTCTCTCTCTCTCTCTACTATAGGTAAAATCTTTCAAGGATTATGTGGACTTATACTTGAAGGGTAAGGAAGATGAAATGGGAAATCCACTTAAATTTGTATATGAAAATGTAAGTCCAAGATGGGAAGTTGCAGTATCATTATCAGACAAAGGCTTCCAACAAGTGTCTTTCGTGAACAGTATTGCTACTACGAAAGTAAGTTATGAGTTTTAGTCTGTAAATACTACAAATAAGAATGAAATTCACGAGTGAAAAACTATACAATTTTCTTTTGTCAATTTATACATCATTTTTCCGTCTTCAGCATTATATTGAATCCTTACTAACATCTCCTTTCTGACAAAATATAATTCCCCTCCATCAAACACAACGCCCTCTAGAAATATTTTAATTTCGCTCTGCACAGTGCTGTTGTACGGGATATAAAATGATTGATGCTCTGTACCTCAAATTCAAGATTTTGCAGTTAAGTTCTTGTTTCAGAGAATGCCTCAGTTACTGAGCAGCTTCCAGTTTAAATGACTTAAATGTGTTTTTGTGAATCGTGCAGAGCGAGTAGAAGACAAAGTGAGATCACTAGCAAAGTTTCAGCATGACATTAGTGTTGTTAGTTGTGCAAATACACAAGGAACAGAGAGAAGCATGGAGTGTGATATGAGTTTCGAAACAAATATAACCCTGCTTATTTATAATTGTAACTATACTGTTCTCCAACCAGGAGATCAACCGTGAAAGGAATGTGCTTACTATTGCGTCATCTATTGGAGCGAATTAGATAGATAATATTATCGTTATAACGTCAGTTTAAAAACCATGCGCTCTCCTGCATATGTTATTTCCTGTATGGAGAGATTAAAAGACCAGGAGATTAACAGTGATGTAATTTTGTAACTAGGGTAGTATAAATATGTGTGTAACAATGTTATTGTTTGTGCTGTGAGAGCGAGCCAGTAGAGATATGAGTACCCACATGTGTGACCTTATGACATCAACATTCATTCACAGCATTACCCCGCTCCGTTTCATTCTGCAAAGACTTTCTCGTGGTTGGAGCACAGTAGATTCTATCTGTAATACACTATGATTAATCTAGATGCAAAATATACATGATTTAAGTAATATGTATTCCATCTCAGTCTTGGAATTTCAACAGTTTTATGGTTGAAACCTACAGATTCAAAATCCTCTATATCCACTTTCACAAATTGAAGGATTTTGACAGTAAGTGGTAGACAATAGAGGGAATTTTCAACCCAACAATGACTTTTAACAAACCTTTTTCTTTAAATAATTTCGAGGGAAAAATTGTTCCGGGGCCGGGCATTGAACCCGGGATCCTTGGTTTAATGTACCAACGCTCTACAAACTGAGCTACCCGGGAACTCTACCCGACACCAATCCAGTTCCCAGGTAGCTCAGTTGGTAGATCATTGGTACGTTAAACCAAGAGTCCTGGGTTCAATGCCCGGCCCCGGAACAATTTTTCCCTCGAAATTATTCAAATCACCTTTACAGGAAGTTATACCTGAAATCTTGATTTGTATAATACACGTCACTGTTCGTTAACAGAAAACCACAATTTTAAGGCCCAATTGTATAAAACTCCCTGACTAAAGATCAACTTTGATCGAAGATCGAAAAGTGAACCGAGTTCAGACACTTCTTCTATTGTATAAAACTTTTCTGCGATCAAATTACCTTGGTTCAAATGCAATCTAAGTTCACGTGAAAAGGATTTGGCAACATCGCATAAACAGGTGAAATACGTGATGCGCGGACAGGTTTGTTCAGTGTTGCCAATCTAGCGACTTTAACTCTTTTTCAACAACAATTTCTTTTAACTTTTATATTGCTTAAATAGGGATTTAGTGACCTTTTTAGCACCCCATAGTGACAAAATTTAATCTTTTTTTGTTGATAATGAGAAATCTAGCGACTTTACAACTACTTTTTGGCGACTTTCCGTACACTCTGTTGGAGACACTGGTTTTTTGTGCAGTGTAAATAATGGCGGACAATAAGAAGAAGGTTGACTGTTCTCCGAGTTGTTATCATGTTATGGTGTTTGATACTGCTAAACATAATAAAGCTTTATAAAACCACAATTTTCACTTAGTAATACAGGTAATTGAAAATTTATGAATGTACCTGTCATATCCATTAATAATTAATGGTTGTTATAAACATAATATAATTATAGGTTATGTTATTTCATACTGCTGAACACGATAGAGCCTTATAAAATATAAGATTGTTTGTGTATTAAGGCAAGAAATTGAAAGAAATATATATAAATGTACCTATCATATCTATTAATATTAATAATAATGGATATTTTATTTGCACAATCTGTCACTCGCATATTTCAAACAGAAAAGAAATAAATGAACTTGGATCATCTAACTTAATCGGAGAAATTATTTCTTCAGTCAAAGTTGACTTTAGTTTAAGACAAATTAATCTCAGATTAGACTTTATACAACACAAAATTCAAAGTTCAGCTGAAACAAGGATCAATTTAACCTCTGATCTAAGATTAAATGGTTTATACAATCGGGCCTAAGTCACATGGAGTTGGTTGCTTGACGGTTGTCAGCCCACTTTGAGGTCTGTAGATATAGAGGGAAAAATTGGATCGGTGCCGGGTAGAGTTCTCAGGTAGCTCAGTTGGTAGAGCGTTGGTACGTTAAACCAAGGGTCCCGGGTTCGATGCCCGGCACTGGAACAATTTTTCCCTCGAAATTATTCTTTTTCTTTAAATTTAACGACTTTTTGAATTCAAACTATATAAATCATTCATTCATAGCAAAATATATGTGTGTGTATTTTTTTTTCCAGGGTGGACGGCATGTGGACCATGTAGCAGATCATATAGTGAAGCAGCTAATAGAAACGTTGAAGAAGAAACATAAGGGTGGTGTACAATTTAGGCCGCATCAAGTCAAGAGTCACCTTTGGATATTTGTTAATTGTCTGATTGTGAATCCCACATTTGATTCTCAGACTAAGGAAACCATGACACTTCAGGCAAAAAATTTTGGATCAAAATGTACTCTGTCTGAGAAATTCATAACCAATGTAAGTATGTTAATTTTTTTGTCATAATGGATTTTCTAATTCAAATTTCAAATTTGGCTTGTGATTTTATACAAATGCAGAATGTGTGTGTCTGTACTGTAAAAATGCAGCATGTATTTTCCAATGTTTATGAAGTTTTTCTTTCTTTGTAATCGGTGTATCAACAGTTTTTACTTAGTTTTCGTATTTGTAGATGTTTGGCTAGAAACTATTATACAATGCAGAATGACTTGTGAAATTACACAGAAATTTATGGAGCTAATTTGTGTGGTCATTTTCAGTGAAAGTTCTTGAGAACAAAGATGTAACTTACGTAATAATTTGAAACTTAAAAATTAATGTTAACTATGAAACAAACACAAAATAATAATAATATATATATATATATATATATATATATATATATATATATATATATATATATATATATATATAGACACACACACACACACACACACACTTATGGCTTTTAAGGAATCTGGAGGTTCATTGCCACCCTCACACTAGCCCGCCATCGATCCCTATCCTGTGCAAGATTAATTCATTCCCTACCATCATATCCCACCTCCCTCAAATCCACTTTAATATTATCCTTCCATCTACATCTCGGCCTCCCCAAAGGTCTTATTACCTCCGGCCTCCCAACTAACAACACTCTATATGCATTTCTGGATTCGCCCATACGTGCTACATGCCCTGGGCAACTGAAATGTCTGGATTTAGTGTTCCTAATTATGTCAGGTGAAAAATAAAATGCATGCAATTTTCCTGCAACTTCATTCCTCTTAGACCCAGATATTTTCCTAAGCACCTTATCCTCAAACACCCTTAACTTCTGTTCCTCTCTCAAAGTGAGAGTCCAAGTTACACAACCATACCAAACAACCGGTAATATAACTGTTTTATAAATTGTAACTTTCAGGTTTTTTGAAAGTAGATTGTATGACAAAAGTTTCTCAACCGAATAATAACAGGCATTTCCCATATTTATTCTGCGTTGAATTTCCTCCCGAGTGTCATTTATATTTGTTACTGTTGCTCCAAGATATTTGAATTTTTCCACCTTTTCAAAGGATAAATTTCCAATTTTTATATTTCCATTTCGTATAATATTCTGGTCACGAGACATAATCATATACTTTGTCTTTTCGGGATTTACCTCCAAACCTATTCCAATTCCTTTGTTTTCCGTAATAATTTGTGGATTTTCTCCTAACATATTCACGTCATCTGCATAGACAAGCAGCTGATGTAACCCGTTCTATTCCAAACCCTCTCTGTTATCCTGGACTTTACTAATGGCATATTCTAGAGTGAAGTTAAGAAGTAAAGGTGATAGTGCATCCCCTTACTTTAGCCCACAGTGAATTGGAAAAGCATCTGACGGAAACTGACCTGTGCATTTCACTGAGATACATTTTAATTCCTCGAACTAGTTTCTTGAGAATACCAAATTCAATAAGAATATCATATAAAACTTCTCTCTTAACCGAGTCATATACACCTTTTTGAAATCTGTGAATAACTGATGAGAGAAATTAATATATTATTGTTATTTTATTATTATTTTAACAAACTAAAGTGTGAAGGATCATGCATTGAATATACATGAACCAAAGAATGTGGGTATAGATAATTAGTACTTAGTTCGTGTGCCATAAGAGATTGCTTGATTAACGATTTCTTTGACTTTGGTGGTCTGTATGATTTGTCAGGTGTGGAAATGCAAAAGAAGCTTATTTATTTCTGTTTTTAATTTTCAAGGTTACCAAATGTGGTATTGTAGAAGCTGTACTAACATGGGCCAAATTCAAGGAAGCAACTCAGCTTCAGAAACAGTGTAGTGGCAAGAAACAAAATAAATTAAAAGGTTAGAAAGAAACATTTTTATAGTGAATATAGTAAAAATAGTTAATAGGGTACATTAATCATCATAAGAATGTTGCTATTTCCAAAGACACAGAGGAAAGAATGTTTTCATAATGCCTATGAAATTTGAATCATCAGAAATTTACCCTATATTATAACAGTACAAGATTCTTGATGTACTGATGGAGTATTCACATTTACTGATGTTGTATAATGTGACATGACTTGTGAAAAATATTTGTTTCGGGTTCTTTTTAATCTGAAAATTCTGTTTATACTTACAGGAATACCAAAGCTGGAAGATGCAAATGATGCAGGTACTAGGAATTCTTTGGACTGTACTCTTATCCTCACAGAGGGAGACTCAGCCAAAACTTTGGCTGTGTCTGGACTTGGCGTGGTTGGTAGGGACAAGTATGGAGTGTTCCCACTTCGTGGTAAATTGTTGAATGTGAGGGAAGCATCACATAAGCAGGTAAATATTGAACATCCACATAGTCTGGAATTCATATTTTATATAGTTGTTCATAAAGTGTTGACTGTTAAAGCATTTTTTATCTATTACCTTAATTTTTTCCACTCGTGATTGTCTCTTATCTGGAAAGTTGAACTTTATTTATATCCATTTCATCTAATACTCTTTTACTTGTGTGATCAGTTAGTGTTACATTGTCACTTACATACAACAGCAAACAAAGGAAAATATTCGAATTTAAACATGAACAACAGTATATACATTGTCACTTGCCCTGCATAGAATTGGAATATATCAGTCCCCTAACTGCCCATTGTGCAACTCAAACCAAGAAATGGATTCGGAACACCTCAAAATCTGTGCTTCAGTGGCTGGCCATGATAATACTTACTTACTGGCTTTTAAGGAACCCGGAGGTTCATTGCCATCCTCACATAAGCCCATCATTGGTCCCTATCCTGAGCAAGATTAATCCAGTCTTTATCGTCATATCCCACCTCCATCAAATCCATTTTAATGTTATCTTCCCATCTACGTCTCGGCCACCCTAAAGGTCTTTTTCCCTCCGGCCTCCCAACTAACACTATATGCATTTCTGGATTCGCCCATATGTGCTACATGCCCTGCCCATCTCAAACGTCTGGATTTAATGTTCCTAATTATGTCAGGTGAAGAATACAATGCGTGCAGTTCTGCGTTGTGTAACTTTCTCCATTCTCCTGTAACTTCATCCCTCTTAGCCCCAAATATTTTCCTAAGCACCTTATTCTCAAACACCCTTAACCTATATTCCTCTCTCAAAGTGAGAGTCCAAGTTTCACAACCATACAGAACAACCGGTAATATAACTGTTTTATAAATTCTAACTTTCAGATTTTTCGACAGCAGACTGGATGATAAAAGTTTCTCAACCGAATAATAACAGGCATTTCCCATATTTATTCTGTGTTTAATTTCCTCCCGAGTATCATTTATATTTGTTACTGTTGCTCCCAGATATTTGAACTTCTCCACCTCTTCAAAAGATAAATCTCCAATTTTTATACTTCCATTTCGTACAATATTCTCGTCACAAGACATAATCATATACTTTGTCTTTTCGGGATTTACTTCCAAACCTATCTCTTAACTTGCTTCCAGTAAAATTGCCGTGTTTTCACTAATCGTTTGTGGATTTTCTCCTAACATATTCACGTCATCCGCATAGACAAGCAGCTGATGTAATCCGTTCAATTCCAAACCCTCTCTGTTATCCTGGACTTTCCTAATGGCATACTCTAGAGCAAAGTTAAAAAGTAAAGGTGATAGTGCATCTCCTTGCTTTAGCCCACAGTGATTTGGAAATGTATCTGACAGAAACTGACGACCATGATAATATCTTTGAAAAATATTGGAGTGCAAGAGGTCAAATGACTTTATTGTCAAACGCCTGGCATTAGAAAACATCAACAACAACATTGTCACTTGCGTACAATGGCAAACTAAGGAAAATATTCGAATTTAACATGAAAAAGTGTTCTTGATTGTGAAACAAAACCTTGTAGAGTGCGCAAAATTTCGTTTGTAAAGGTTTGATTTCCTTTGTAAAGTTCAACATTACGAACAAAGATTTTGAAATAGAAGTTTACAATTTACAAAGATGTAAACATTGTGAAAAAGGCCCCTGGTCTCTTATTTGTGATTGATTTCCGTTTTTCCTCACGACCCCAACTATTCAGAAGGACAAACAGCCAAGCATTACAATGTAAAAGAAAACAGTTTTCGTATTTTCAAGGAAATGCACTTAGCTTTATTTTTAGTGGGGGAGTTCAGAGGGTAATGCTTTTCTGTACATTATTTAAATTACCCAAGAAGTGTGCAGATGTCAGTTCCAGATTTTCAAGATTGACATTTCGGCAATATACGAGGCCTGTCTAAAAAGTATCCTACCTTTAGCCAGAAAAAATATTTCAAATACTTGACGGGGTTGGGACCCTAATCCCCTTCAAAGTAGGCCCCTTGTGCTTGCACACACTTAGCCCACCAATCCTTCCACTGCCGGAAACACCTCTGGAAGTCTTCTTTTGGAATGGTGTTCAGCTCCGTCGTCGCGTTCCGCATTATCTCTTCTCTACTCTCAAAACGGGATCCTTTCAGTGGTGTCTTCAATTTTGGAAACAACCAGAAGTCGCAAGGAGCCAGGTCTGGAGAGTAGGGAGGTTGGCGAACGGTTGTAATTCCATGTTTGGCCAAGAAAGTGTGGATCAATTGGGATGAATGTGCGTGGGCGTTGTCGTGATGCAAGTGCCAGTTGTTCGCCGTCCACATGTCTGGTCTTTTGCGCCGAACTGCATCACAGAGTCACCGGAGAACATCGTGATAGTACTCCTTTGTCACTGTTTGTCCTTCCGGTGCGTATTCGTGATGCACAATTCCACGGACATCAAAGAAAACAGTCAGCATCACCTTGATTTTGCTTCGCACCTGCCGCGCTTTCTTCGGCCTTGGAGACTCAGGATGCTTCCATTGCGACGACTGTCTTTTTGTTTCTGGGTCGTACCCGTACACCCATGACTCATCTCCAGTTATCACGGTGTTCAGAAACCCAGGATCAGTGTTGGCGGTGTCCAGAAGGTCTTGTGCAATGTCACGACGGAGGTCTTTTTGTTCCGGGGCAACAACTTGGGCACGAATTTTGCAGCCACTCGGTTCATGTTCAAATCATCACGCAAAATTGCATGTGCAGAATCTTTACTCACTCCAACCTCTTCGGCAATCTCCCGCACGGTCAAACGACGATCTGCCATCACCAAATTTCGCACCCTCTCAACAACAGCTGCACTCCGAGCAGTTTGGGGCCTGCCACAACGCTGCTCACTCTCCGCTGATGTGCGGCCATCTTTGAATCGGTTGAACCACTCCTTAATTTGTGTTACACCCATCGCATCTTCCCCAAACACCTGCTGAATCTTACGAATTGTTTGACTTTGAGAATCACCAAGCTTTTGACAAAATTTGATGCAGTATCTTTGCTCAATTCGTTCAGTCATCTTGCGAGAAAACTAAATCCGACAAACACTTAGAACAGCACCTTATTTGGCGACCACCAGCCAGTGACTGGCACAAGCGAATGCGGTGAAAAAATTCAACCATGCACATTACGGTTCCTCCTTCCACCGTGCACAGTGGCGGCGCCTTAGAATCACTACTTTGCGCGGGAAAATTTAAGGTCGGATACATTTTAGACAGGCCTCGTAGACTTGGTTGTTAGAAAATGTTTACTTCTTTGTGATTAAATACAATGAAACCTCCATTCATGGTTATTGGAACCATCATTTTCCTGCATTTGTCATCCACTTTGTTAGGTCGCAAAGAAAAACGTCCATATATTGTAGTTCGTTAATTTTTCCCATATCTGCCATTTCTTCAACTCTTTCTAATCCCACCTATTGTCCTGAAATCACAGTGTGACCAAAAAATTACAAAATAGATTTTTAAGAACAACATTGACCTATAATTTTATATGTTTCATGTTTAAGTAATTGATATTGAGATGATGATGATGATGATGATCATCATCATCATCAGTAGCTCTACAACTCATTGCTGAGCCTTTGCTTCCTCAAGGACTCATCTCCAGCCATCGCGATCCAAAGGTACCATCCTCCAATTTCTCACCCCAAAAGCTCTCGCATCACCATCCACTCCATGAATCCATCTTGATCTCGGCCTTCCTTTCCTTCTTCTCCCATCCAGCTGTGTTAGCATTACTCTCTTTGGGATCTCTGCCTCTTCCTTCCTTATCAGGTGTCCTGCGCATCTTAGCCTGGTTAACATTATGTATTTAGAGACTTCCACATCTTCATAAAGAGAATACAATTCTTGGTTATACCTTTTCCTCCATACACCCTTGTCACACACTGGGCCATAAACTCTGTGCAATATTTTTTCTTTCAAAACACTGGGGAATTTGCTCATTATTTTTGTTCATAGTCCATGTTTCACAGGCATACAGTAGTACTGGTCTTATGAGGGTCTTATATAACGAGACCTTCACAGATCTTGATAATATGTTACTCTTCATATGTTGAATCAGACCAAAATAACATCTATTAGCCATCTTGACCCGTTTTTTGATTTCTTGAGTAACATCATTGTTCATTTGGACTATGGACCCTAAGTAAGTGAACTGGTGTACTAATTCAAAGGTATATCCTCCTATTTTTACATCAGTTCTATTAAAATAGCTACTGTCAGATGTCATGTATTTAGTTTTCTTTTCATTAACAGATAAACCCATTTTCTTGGCATTTCTTTCGAGTGCAAGGAAAGCTTCTGACATTGCAGAAAAGGATCTGCCAATTATTTCTATATCGTCAGCATATCCAAGTAATTGTACTGACTTGGTAAGATATTGGGATCATAGTGTTTTTTTTTTCCTACAATATCTATTTCAAATGTTTGCGCCAATTCTGTGTGACAGCTCTGAGCAGAAATTCGTCACGGATTTTCGCATAAATGACATTATTGTTGTTGTTCCTATGGCAGAGACATTCTCTTGTCATAGCTCTGGCATCCCAGTAGAGTTCTTGAGATCTTGTTGATTGGATTCCAGATTAGGGCAGTGGAGTAGATGTTCTTCGTCCATGATGGGTTTGGCATATGGCATATAGTGCACTGACTTGATTGGTATATTCCAGTTTTTCTTAAATGAGTTGCTAGACAATCATGTGTTGTCTTGAGTCTGAAGTTTGCTACAGCTTCCTTCTTCGGTTTGTGTTTTTAATGTTCTGAGATTTTGTGGATATCCCTCCATTTCTTTGATACAGTAGAACCTCTATTATCCGTGGTAACGCAGGGGATGGACTGGACGGTTAATCGAAAAAATCGGATAATCCATATAATAGAAGATTTTCATAAATTAAGTGCATAGGTCTAATACTTAGGCTATAGTTACAAATTTTCTACACGCACTTATGTTTAACATGCTAGCTGGTTGATCAGAGGTTCACTAATTTAAGACCGGTTGCCAATGGTGAGTTTTGAGTGCCAAGGGAATCCTTGTGATGGTTGTCTCCAGAAAGATTGGAGTAGAGATATCGTGTTATAGATTTACATTCTCGTACTTTATTCACTTTATCTTAGTTTTTGATTAAATAGCGCACAGTTGTAATGACAATCTCGTATTCTGTTTCGGCATGGGCTATAGTTTCTACTTTCCCAAACCACTCAATTACTTGCACTTTTTTTTTTTTCGATACTAAACAACACATTTTTCTTTCGACGTTCATGGAAGACATTTTCCATAGAATTTAAACAGTACGCCCACTCGAACAATAGGACAAAGACCAAGTGGTGCACGGGTTTGCAAACTGTGTGAAAGTTATAGGGATCATTTCTTTGAAAGCAGATAGTGACTATTTTACAAGTTGGGAAAAACACCCCCTTCACATCCCTGCCCGGAAGTGCGTGGAAGCGTTCTTATGAAATATTGTGTAATGGTAAAACCAGGGCAAGAAAGACAGATAATGTGCCAATTGGTTAATAGGGTGACGGAAAACCGAGGTTCTACTGTATAGGCTAGATAGATAGATAGATAGATAGATAGATAGATAGATAGATAGATAGATAGATAGATAGATAGATAGATAGATACAGACGTGGACAAATTATTAGCAAAATTGAAGATTTTTATTATATATTTTTACAAAACATGATTCTTCAATTTAGACTACAGTTAACATTTTTGTGTATTTCCAAATTATTAGCAAAATTGAAGATTTGTATTGTATATTTTTAGAAAATTTGACTCTTCAATTTGGACTACATTTGATATTTTTGCATATTTACAAATCATTAGCAAAACTGAAGGTTTTTATTATATATTTTTAAAAAATTCGATTCTTCAATTTGGAATACAGTTGACATTTTGGATATTTCCAAATTATTAGCAAAATTGAAGATTTTTATTTTACAGTTTTACAAAATTTGACTCTTCAATTTAGACTGTAGTTGACATTTTTGCTAATTTACAAATTATTAACAAAATTGAAGATTTTTATTATATATTTTTATAAAATTAAGCTCTTCAATTTAAACTACAGTTTAAATTTTGCATATTTGCAGTCTACTGTAATGATAGAAATATGCAAAATTGTCAATTGTAGTCTAAACTGAAAAGTCAAATTTTGTACACAGAATTATCATAAAAGTCGTCAATTTTGTTAATAATTTGTCCACGTCTGTAGATAGATAGATAGATTTATTGGTTCCATAATATTCTTACATTTGCTTTATAGCATAGAATGAAGAACATGTCCAATTCTTACATTTAAATATAAATGCAATACATATAAAATGCAAATATGAAATATGTACAGAATTAATACCTTAATAACAATATTTTATACAATGTAATATGTTAACCATTTAATAGTATTAAAATATTTACACAGTACTGTGAAATGTCAAGAATTCATCTACAGAATAGAAAGTGTGAGATATTAAGTAATTTTTTAGTTTTACCTTAAATAATGCAGGGTTTTGGCTGTGATTCTTAATGTCTTCAGGAAGACTATTTTTCTGCTCTTTAAGATTCAGAAATTCCTACATCAAATCAGCTTGTAAGGTTTTTTTTTTTTTTTTTTTTTTTTGGCTAGTGTGTCTGCTATCTTGTTGCCTTGTAGTTCCACATGGGAAGGAACCCACTATAATATAACTGTTTCCTTAAAAGCCTGAAGATGTTTGAGTGCCTGTTTTATGTCATATATCTTTTGTTTGTATTTGGTTGCCTGTTAGAAAAACATTAATAATGTTATTTCATTTGTTAATTTTAGATTATGGATAACCAAGAGATCAATAATGTGGTGAAGATCTTGGGTCTGCAGTATAAAAAAATATATGAAACAACAGATGATCTGAAAACCCTACGCTATGGAAAGCTCATGATAATGACAGATCAGGATCAGGATGGATCTCATATTAAGGGTCTGCTTATCAACTTTATCCACCACAATTGGCCATCCTTGTTGAAACTGCCATTTCTGGAGGAGTTCATTACTCCAATTGTGAAGGCAACGAAGGGCTCCGAAGAGTTCTCCTTCTACTCACTCCCAGAATTTGAAGAGTGGAAGGCTGCAAAGGATAACTGGCATACATACAAGATAAAGTACTACAAAGGTGATTTCCTCCCCCCCTCTCCTTTTTGCAGAATGATAAAGATCTATATTCTGTTGTTATCCTAAGTTTGTTACAAGGTACAGTGAGTTTCTGTGAAGACCAGTCACAGGAGTTGTCTGTTCTTGTTTTCGTTGGAAGTAGGGTCCTACAAATATCTCCTAGTGTAAAATTCTTCAATCAGTTTTAATTTATTGGCTTCTGACCACTTCATTTTTCGTGCAGTTGGAAATGCAGTAAGAATCACTACACGTACAAGGCAAGAAGACTGCACATACACGCTTAGAACTTCGAGACATGTGCCTTGTATATTGGTTTCCTAGCAGATACAGGCACTAGGTTTTCAAGAAATGCTTGTGCTTACTTACTGGCATAAATCACAAGTCTCAATGATAAATCTCTATGTGAAACCTAGCATTAAAAATGTACATTATTCTGCAGAATATTCTTTCCAGAAATATGTAAATGCTAAAGGTTAAGAGGTTGCATTATGGTATTATGATTTTGTACAGTAGCGTGCAAATTAACCCGAACAACGTAATTACTTATGCAAAAACACTCAAACAGGATAAAAAAAGGATCTAAGACATACCTCAGTAATCTATGTGGCCTCCCTTGTTCCTAATAACAGCTCTGAGACGATTTGGCATGGATTCCACTAATTTCCCACAAATATTCTTCATTTCTTCATCGCGAAACCATACACCAATGAGGGCAGAAATCATCTTCTCCTTTGTAGAACAATCCATTTTTTGCATTCTTTTGCAAGTTGACCACAAGTTCTCAATGGGGTTGATGTCGGGTGAGTTGCCTGGCCAGGGGAGTACCTGAATATTCTTCTTGTTGAAGAATTCTGTAGTTTTTCGAGACGTATGGCATGGTGCCAGGTCTTGTTGGAACACACCTCTGCCATCTGGAAATGATTTTTGCAGCTGGGGTACGATTCTGGTTTCCAATAAGTGAATATATTTGTCACAATTCATCATTCCCTTGATAGATATTAATGCTCCAGGCCCTTCATGTGTAAAACAACCCCAAAACATTACTTTAGGGGGGTATTTGGGTGCTTGCTGGAGATGAGCTGCTGTTACTTTTTCGGATCCTTTCCGTACATAAGAAACACGGTGGCCGTGGACCTCGAAATGAGACTCATCGGAAAAAAGTACATTCTTCCAGTCATTCACTGTCCAGTGTTGATGTAATTTTGCCCACATTAAGCGTTTTTTGCACATAACAGGGGTTAGCAGTTGCTTCTTATTAGGCTTACGAGCCCTTCGTCCAGCTTCTAAAAGCCTATGCCGCACTGTTGTGACGTGAATATTCGCCCCAGTGGTAGCCATTAACTCGCGGGTTAAGTCGACAGCAGTTAGTCTAGGATTTAATTTACTTTTCCTGACAAACGATCATCTGCAGGTGAAGTCTTCCTTTTCCGGCCACAGTTTCCTTTTTTCTGGGGTGTGATGGATCCAGTCTCCCTGTATCGTTTTATGATCGAATAAACAGTAGCCAAATCGATGTGACATTCTGCATTAATTTGCTTCTGTGTCATAGAAGAATGCTCTGCTAATGTTATAATTTTAGACCGTTTTTGTGGAGTTGTATCCATTGGTGAAGACGACAGAATGTACACAGGATTGCAGAAGTACAAAACGACAGGCAAAATGTCACATATTATAAAAAAAATAATGACAAACCTTCAACAATGGAATTACACGTACTACAGATGTCAATTAAAGTGGTATGAGCAGCTGTGAGGCCAACAATGACAGAAAATGTAAAAATATGTTGTGTTCGGATTAATTTGCACGCTACTAAAGGATGTTAAAGATGAATGGAATAATTATCTTTGTTTTGAAACATTACTTTTATTCCTATTAATTACCTAATCTTGTCTAGTTCAGACTTAAAAAATTGTCATAAATTTAATTTGACGATAATTGTGTCACCTAGCATAAGTGTACTGTTATTGCAAGTTATCTTGAACCTTACAACCCCTAAGTCTATCTTTCGAACTGCTCGGTATGGCATGTACTCATCAACGTAACGACATGGCAAGGATGCCCCTCCCTCGGGTAACGTGACTCTTTTCAGAAAACGTTGGTTCTTTTACTTCACAGCTCTCTACTGTAAAAGAACTTGGTTCAATACAGACATCATCTCACGACACTCTGGTTTTGAGAGGAGAACATAGCTTCGTAGCAGGTTTTAATTAACCTATAATGAGTAAGTATTTAAATATAATCGTGTATACACTCCTCCTCCTCTCATCCGAGCTGGGGACCAGCAATGGCGGAGTTACTACAGCTATTTCTATACATTATCTAGGCCTACATGACTTACACCTACGGCTGATATATACACATTCTTATAACAATATTTTACAGGCTTATTATTTGAATTTACATTAATTTACAATTATACACAATCCATATCCTTATCATTGCTACCATCATCGTCTTCATCGCTTGATCCAAAATTAATTATTATTTCGTCAATGGCATCATCCATTCGGAATTATCTTGTAGAATTCTTCGATTGTATCCTGAATGACATGTTGATCGAAGTCGTCAACTTCAACTTTACACAAGTCCTAATTCTGGAATGAAATAGTATGTTTTGCAGAACTATAACAAAATAACTTACAACAGTAATTCATTACTGTATGTCGCTTACAGTACACACACTATTGTACATAACTATTATAGCAATAATTTCTAAACATTACATACCTATTCTTTCCCAGAGTAGTGTGAGGTTCAATCGGTTGTAATTCAATATTATTCTTAATTCTCTTCATGGAACTAATACTTTTGTCAGAGTATTTAGCCGCTCTCTCATATCAAGAGGTTCCAGCAAACATTTGTTTAATTTTTCCTCCTCGCAACACTTAATTATATTTGCGATAATTTCTCTTTCTCCGCTGTGTATAACAGCGTTACTTTTTCTCCGCGGTGGTGTGATTTCACCATAATTGCTACCCTGTGGTTGCTGCTTCATGTTAATACTACTGGTACACAGTGAAGGAAATAGTTCTATGTTTTTTGACAAGATATGATGCGGAGCATGTGCAAACAACTCAGTTGGCTCCACCCACGTTACGCGCTTCCTTCCCTCTGCCCCTCTGTCCCCGCTCAGGAAGTTCAAGATAACTTGCAATGACAGTACATTTAAGTTAATTTTTGTTCTCAAGCAAATTGTATTTGTATCTTTAATAGGTTTGGGAACCTCCACGTCTAAAGAAGCTAAGGAGTACTTCTCTGATATGAAGAGACATCGAATAAGATTCAAATATGGAGGTCCACAAGATGATCATTGCATCAACATGGTATGTATTTACACAGCAAGTGAGAAAGTGAAATCATTTGTAAATTATAAACTTTCATTTGAGAGTTGGCTCTTACTGAATCTGTAATTGTATTATTATTGTTTTCAGGCCTTCAGTAAGAAGTGTGCGGAGCAACGTAAAGAGTGGCTTACCGGGTGGATGGAAGACACAAAACGGAGGCGAGAACTAGGTCTTCCAGAACAGTATTTGTATGAAAAGGATACGAAATCTGTCAACTATGCAGACTTTGTTAACAAAGAGTTGGTGCTGTTCAGCAACTGTGATAATGAACGTTCTATACCCAGTATGGTAGATGGCTTGAAGCCAGGACAAAGAAAGGTAAAAATCGTGGATATATATGACACATTATGGGAGGCATTTAATTTGTTTTATAGTAGTCTATCATACTCTCTCCCCATTCCAGAATATAGTTTTCATAATTTATTCGTTTGTATACAGTGCACTTTTCAGATAAGTAAATATAGTAGAACTCGTCTTTAATGCTTTTCATGGGAGGGGAAAAGCAGTATAAATGGCGGGAAAAAATTTACAGTAACCTACACATCTTGTAAAACTCATCCGCAGAATGAAATTACACATATGTAGAAGTCTGGTATTCTTCTCTCCCCGTCCTCCACAACAACTCTGTATACTTTTCTTCTAGTTCGTAATTTCTTGAACGTAATGTTATCACTAGAGCCCAGAAGTTCAGGCATTTATTCTGGCTAAATTATGCAGGCAGGGATGTCTAATTTTAGCTTAATACGAGATATTGTCTAATGCTTCCCATTTTCTGATGATTACTAAAGCACGGATTTCTAAGCAAAATGCATATTCTTTTCCACACTTTTAAAGGTAAGCAGAAAGGTTATACTTCGTAAGACACACCTAGATAAGCAGTTTTAACTATGTTAGTGCTTATAAATGCTTATTTTGCAGGAAAACATTTTTGCTTACTTATTTTACGATTTTTAATTAAAACAGCATATTTTACCCAAAACTTTAATTTTAAAAGTGCATATTTCACTCCTAGCCGTCAACACTGATTCCCTTTTTTTTTATTGGCTAATAAAAAATTAACTTCAGTCGATTGCGTAAGAAAGCAGCGCTAGGGTATGACCCAGGATGTTGTGAAATAATACTGTGTAGTTCTAATTAGAAGAGAACCTTGGGATTCCCTGTCAAGCTTCTGCGACTACTGTCCGTTACTCAGGAGAAGACGAGCGGAAAGAATGTGACCTTCTTGACTATCGCTGTTGATTATTATAAACATCGCTCAGATAAGCATCCCAGTAGCCAGGTTATTACTCGTGCAGGAAAAATGAGTAACAATGCGTATGGAAATTAAAGCTAAGTTGAACAGAAGGAGACCTAAGGTTCCGCTTACTGTAGTACAAATAATGCACGTGTTGTCGTACGTTATCTGTTCACATCCCTTCCTCCTCAGTCCGCTCTCGTCTTCTCAGTCACCGACAGTAGACAGGTCAATCGGTCAATCCCCGAGTTCCAAGCTGCAGTGTGTAAGTTGTGCAACACGCGTTGGTTCAATAAGTTATATGTGATTGCTCGCTGTTGTAGTTAAGGAATGCCACCCACAAAAACCTCTCAATCAGCATTTTTACGCAAATGAGTTTGGAAGTAATATTTCCAGTGAGGACGGCAGTGTCTTGTTTTGTTTGGTGTGTGAAAATAGTGTTTCTACGAAGAAAAAATATAACATTGTGCAGCATATTAATACAATGCGGCATAAGGAGATATTTAAGAATAAATCTAAGTTAAACCAGCAACTGATTAAAGGCAATGTGGGTGAACAATCGAGTTCTAGTGATACATTTTTCAATAATAATTATTCAATAAGGTAATAATAATAATAAGATCGAAACAAATAATTTATCATATTTCCGTGTATTCGTTTTTGCTTATTTTCGCCATTTTTCGTGCTTATTTTATTGTTTCCGTGTATTCATTTTTGCTTATTTTGGTGCTTATACTCATACAAAAACTGAAATTTTTATGGTTTTAATAATTCGAGTACTATGTTTTTAAATTCTTATTTAACAGGCAGACACCAATCTGTCTACTGTAATGGTGCAGTGTCTCAATTTAAACCTGTCAAGTTTGGTGTCCCACAGGGTTCCGTTCTTGGTCCCTTGCTCTTCATTATATATATTAACGACCTCCCAGCCAGCATTGAGGATGACTGCCTTGACACTTTCATGTTTGCTGATGATTTGGCACTTGGAATTTCTCAGGATAATGATGTTTTGATGAAAAGACAGCTTGACAACACATCGTTCAGGATAAAAGACTGGTGTGACGCCAATAAACTTAGCATCAACTCTAATAAGACTGTAGATATTCAATTTTCTTTTAACAGAAATATTACTGACTTGTCTTCCTCAGTTAAATTCCTAGGCATTCACCTCGAAGCCGGTCTGGGCTGGAGTACACACATAGAATATCTTGTTAATAAAGGAATTTTCATGTTACGAATCCTCAGACAAACATTATGTTATAATTCTTTCTTACAGTTTATTATGCCCATATTTACAGTCACTTAAGTTACGGGATGCTTTTGTGGGGCAACCATACTTCGGTTTCTAAGTTGTTTATCCTTCAAAAGAGAGCAGTGAGAATTATTTGTGGCGTCTCTTCTAGAACTCATTGTAAACCACTTTTTGTACAACTAGGAATACTTAAGTTGCCGTCAATGTTTATTCTGGATTGCCTTCTGTATGTTAAGCGTAATGTGCACAATCTTCCTACTTGTTCATCCAAGCAATAGTTTTATTTCCATATCTTATAAACTTTATAATTCTTTACCATTGCATATAAGAAACACGTCATATTTTACTTTCAGAAGGATGGTGAGAAGGACTTTGATGGCAAATCCAATCTACAATGTCAATGATTTTAGCAATATTACGTTTTAGATACTATTTGTTTTAACCTCATGTAATTGACAAATCTGTACATTTTAAGCTGATTTTATACTATTTCTTTTAAAACTTTTAACCTGTTTTTGTGATTATCTGGTGATTGTATATTTATTCTTACATTTATTCATATTGTAGTAACCATGTATATATCTACTCTGACGTCTGTGGCTGTAAATCACTGGATGACATTAAATTCATCTATCTATCTATTTACTTGCTTAGTTTACTATTTGATTGTGCTTTAGAAATCCGGGCTTTAATGATTACGATATACTCAACTTATCTTTTTCATATCTGTTTGAATTCTTGAAGCTAACATTAAGGAAATAGATTAATGAATAAATTCATTTTTCAGGTGCTTTTCACATGTCTGAAGCGGAATGATAAACGTGAGATCAAGGTAGCTCAGTTGGCAGGTTCAGTTGCTGAACATTCGTCATATCATCATGGTGAAACGTCATTGATGTCCACCATTGTTAACTTGGCTCAGAACTTCGTTGGTAGTAACAACATAAACCTTCTGCAGCCTATAGGTCAATTTGGTACACGTCTCGCTGGTGGCAAAGACTCGGCCAGCCCTCGATACATTTTCACATTGCTCAGGTAAGTCAGTTACAGCACCTCCCGATGTTTTGCAAATACGTCAAAGCTACAGAGTGAGTCAGACAATAGTAATGCGTTTATCTGGTGGTACTGCAGGCTGTCTTTTCTTAAAAAAAAAAATAATTGTACAGAATATGTGTTCGTAAATTTCAATGGAAAGTTCAAGAAGTTTCTCTATGGACCATTATTATCGAAGGCTTTTTATTTTGTTAGAGTTGCTTTTTGGGTTACATCAGCTTCTTGTCTATGCGGATGACGTGAATATGTTAGGAGAAAATACACAAACGATTAGGGAAAACACGGAAATTTTACTTGAAGCAAGTAAAGCGATCGGTTTGGAAGTAAATCCCGAAAAGACAAAGTATATGATTGTGTCTCGTGAACAGAATATTCTACGAAATGGAAATATAAAAATAGGAGATTTATCCTTCGAAGAGGTGGAAAAATTCAAATATCTTGGAGCAACAGTAACAAATATAAATGACACTCGGGAGGAAATTAAACGCAGAATAAATATGGGAAATGCGTATTACTATTCGGTTGAGAAGCTCTTATCATCCAGTCTGCTGTTTAAAAATCTGAAAGTTAGAATTTATAAAACAGTTATATTACCGGTTGTTCTGTATGGTTGTGAAACTTGGACTCTCACACTGAGAGAGGAACATAGGTTAAGGGTGTTTGAGAATAAGATGCTTAGGAAAATATTTGGGGCTAAGCGGGATGAAGTTACAGGAGAATGGAGAAAGTTACACAACACAGAACTGCACGCATTGTATTCTTCACCTGACATAATTAGGAACTTAAAATCCAGACGTTTGAGATGGGCAGGGCATGTAGCACGTATGGGCGATTCCAGAAATGCATATAGAGTGTTAGTTGGGAGACCGGAGGGAAAAAGACCTTTAGGGAGGTCGAGACGTAGATGGGAGGATAATATTAAAATGGATTTGAGGGAAGTGGGGTGTGATGATAGAGACTGGATTAATCTTGCACAGGAAAGGGACCGATGGCGGGCTTATGTGAGGGCGGCAATGAACCTTCGGGTTCCTTAAAAGCCATTTGTAAGTAAGTAAGTAAGAGTTGCTTTTTGAATCGTTTATTTTAGAAAGGGCACAAGTCACATTGTTGTGGAAATTGATCTTTTGTTAAAAATATACTGTATTAGGTTAGGCATTGGGTATAAAAAAGAATATTCCTAACTCGACTCTAATTGTTGCTATTGTTTATTTGAAAAAGGGTTTATTACCTGGATATATGCCCTTTCTTCACTAAACTAAGTGTAGTGCGGAAAAGTTCTTAAACATGCAAGTGAAGAGGCAAAGTCTTTCTATGACACCATTGTGAATTGGCCAACTACAACACAGGGTAATGCAGAGTAAAGTTTTTCATACCAAAAGTGAAATAAAGTGGCATATTTCCATGTTTAACACTATTTTGTATACTTACTTGCTGGCTTTTAAGGAACCCGGAGGTTCATTGCCCCCCTCACATAAGCCCGCCATTGGTCCCTATCCTGAGCAAGATTAATCCAGTCTCTACCATCATATCCTACCTCCCTCAAATCCATTTTAATATTATCTTCCCATCTATGTCTCGGCCTCCCCAAAGGTCTTTTTCCCTCCGGCCTCCCAACTAACACTCTATATGCATTTCTGGATTCGCCCATACGTGCTACATGTCCCGCCCATCTCAAATGTCTGGATTTAATGTTCCTAATTATGTCAGGTGAAGTATACAATGCGTGCAGCTCTGCTTTATGTAAGTTTCTCCATTCTCCTGTAACTTCATCCCTCTTAGCCTCAAATATACTTACTGTTCATTAAAGCAGTGATTTGTAATATGTCCACTTTTTGAACTCTCATTGTTCCAGTGATTAGTTTAGATAGGGCACATGTCCAGAACAAAAAAATTCCATAGAAATCACCGTTTTCATTAAACAAATCTGAGAAAGGGGGAAAAAAATCTTTAATTTAAATAGTGTTTTGTGTCTCCTGTAAAATTGGGAAAATATGACTTGTGCCCTTTCTAAAATAAACGATTCATTTGTTCATGAGAAACTGTAGGCAGTCATCCAGTTTCGTCCTGTCTTTATAGTCAGTGGAGGTAGTCATCCACAAACAAGGAAATGAATGATAATCATAATGAAGTCTTTTTTTTTTCAATGGACCTGTTTCGTCATACTTCTAAACTACATAGAAAAGAAAAAAAAAAAAGAAAATGTTGTTTTCTAATGCCAGGCATATGACAATAAAGTCATTTGGCATCTTGTCCTCCAATATTTTTCAAAGATATTATCATGGTCAGCCACTGAAACACAGATTTTGAAGTGTTCCGAATCCATTTCTTGGTTTGAGTTGCACAATGGGCAGTTAGGGGACTGATATATTCCAATTCTATGCAGGTGTTTGGCCAAACAATCATGGCCTGTTGCCAATCTAAATGCAGCTGCAGACGATTTTCGTGGTAAATCGGGAATTAACTGTGGATTATGATGCAGAGAGTTCCATTTCTTCCCTTGGGATTGTGTTATCAAAGTTTGTTTGTTGAAGTCTAAGTATGTGGATTTAATAAATCTTTTCACAGAGTAATACGTAGATTTAGTAACAGGTCTGTAAGTAGCAGTGCTGCCCTTCTTTGCTAAAGCATCCGCAGTCTCGTTTCCAGGATTCCACAATGGGATGGTATCCATTGGAATACAGTTCTTTTTAAATTGTCCCTTTTTCCTTTACTAACACGAGGAAGGGTCTGAAAGTAACCTTAATAATTGTTTTATTAATTGAATATGTACAATAAGACTACAAACACTTCATAACTTTTCAAATAGTATAAAAGGAACACTTGCATTGAACATAGTGGGGCTATGTTGAAAAGTGATGACGTGTTTGTAGTCTTATTGTACATATTTAATTTTATAAAACAATTATTAAGGTTACTTTTTGACTCTCCCTGGTATTTTCTTGTCCGTACAAAAGAAAAGGTAATTTGAAAAAAAAAAAAGAAAAAGAAATTGCACCACTCATTAAAAATATATTTGAATGTATGTTATAAATTTTTCTCTTTATAATAATAATAATTGTTCTCTCTTCTTACAGTCCGCTTACAAGATTCATATTCCATCCACATGATGATCCACTTCTGAAGCACCAGTATGATGACAACCAGAAAATTGAACCTTTGTGGTACATTCCAATCCTTCCGATGATTCTAGTGAATGGTGCTGAAGGCATTGGTACAGGTTGGATGACCAAGATTCCAAACTACAATCCCCGGGAAATTGTTCAGAACCTCTTGCGAATGTTGGATGATGAAGAGCCACAGCAAATGGTGAGACCATATTTTCTTCTAATACATTTATTGTTCCGAAATGGAAATATAAAAATTGGAGATTTATCCTTCGAAGAGGTGGAAAAATTCAAATATCTTGGAGCAACAGTAACAAATATAAATGACACTCGGGAGGAAATTAAACGCAGAATAAATATGGGAAATGCGTGTTATTATTCGGTTGAGAAGCTCTTATCATCCAGTCTGCTGTCCAAAAATCTGAAAGTTAGAATTTATAAAACAGTTATATTACCGGTTGTTCTGTATGGTTGTGAAACTTGGACTCTCACTCTGAGAGAGGAACATAGGTTCAGGGTGTTTGAGAATAAGGTGCTAAGGAAAATATTTGGGGCTAAGCGAGATGAAGTTACAGGAGAATGGAGAAAGTTACACAACACAGAACTGCACGCATTGTATTCTTCACCTGACATAATTAGGAACATAAAATCGAGACGTTTGAGATGGGCAGGGCATGTAGCACGTATGGGCGAATCCAGAAATGCATATAGAGTGTTAGTTGGGAGACCGGAGGGAAAAAGACCTTTAGGGAGGCCGAGACGTAGATGGGAGGATAATATTAAAATGGATTTGAGGGAGGTGGGGTATGATGATAGAGACTGGATTAATCTTGCACAGGATAGGGACCGCTGGCGGGCTTATGTGAGGGCGGCAATGAACCTTCGGGTTCCTTAAAAGCCATTTGTAAGTAAGTAAGTAACATTTATTGTTCTGTTTTGTATTTGCAAATTAATTTTGCGTTTAGTTTGAATAAGTATTTGTTGTAAGCGATTATGTGCATGTGAGCTATTCTATCTCAAATCGACCGAAATATAGAGAAAATTGACCTTACAATTTTTAAATACAATGAAACTTTTTTTGTACGTTGAGAACTGTGATACAATGCTTTGTGCAAAGTTTGAGGCATCAGAACTTCATACTGTTTAAATTAAAAATATTTAAATTTATCGTATTTTCATAAAATTAGCAACTTTAAACTGTTGTAGCTCCGAAACCCTTTCACCCAATGATCAAAACCATGGTTTATTTTGATGCTGAGAAATTAAAATTTATATTGACATATAAACAGATTTTCTTACTTTTTATGGAAATGGAGAAATTTAGATTTTTCCTCATTAAGACATCTTTGCCACCGAAAAAATATTTTAAAAATATATGGTTAGATTCCGCATTGAAAGTACAAATAAACACATATTTTTTACTGATGATATGTGATAAGAAAGTATTGAAAATATCAAATAAAGAAAATAAATAGTATGCTCGTGAACTAACCAGCTGACTGTGAGACGGGAGCTAGCCGAGACAAGCAAGGCTAGGAGACAAACACGTGATGTTTCTTCTAGTAGTGCATAGATGTGCTAGCTTTATCACAAGTTTTCATAAACACAGGAGTAAAATGACGCCCAGCGCTCACTTATCTTCAGCTCTCGGCCAGTGCGTGCGGTACTGCGCTGTTCAAGTCCAGGCGTGTGAAAATAATCTATTTAATACCCTCGAAACTTATTGCCATACCACTAAGCAAACAATGCCGAATCCCTCTTAATAATGCAAGGTTTTTTCTAAAAAATTTTTACGTTTTTACAAATGAGCAAAAAGCCTAAAAGTAAATAAAATCAGATTATCTGTCTCTCTGTGTGACTGGGGACAATCTTCTTTCATTTGCTGTGCATGGTGCAGGAAATATGTATGTTTTGTGTGTTTTTATAACATCATAATGAAACAGGTACAAAATGAAGTGGAATAGCTGCTACAGAAACAGAACAGACACCAGTGACACATCTTACCTGCCTACATGAGTAATATTTCATTGTTTATCCTTTACAATACAATGTTAGTTAATTATAATTTGTTTAAAACATGATGAAGTGTTCAATACATTGAGAAATATGATATATGTAAGTAGATTACTGTGATCACACTATTAATCATTATTAAAAGAAAAAAAAATATAGGACCAGTTAAGATTCGAACTTAGGTTGTCTGGATAACAACTCAGCATCAAACCATGTGGGCTATGCTGTTACACAGTATAATGCTTCACTATTAAGCACCTAACGGAAGTATGTCACAAACAATAGCCAATATTTTCAAAACGAGGAGTCATTGGCCACCCATACCAGGTATGACTTTAAACAGTACGTCTTGTACTTTCATCTCACACAATCTTATTCCATTCGGTGATATACAGAGCGTGTCCTCTCCTTGTGAGATGTGAAAATGGTTGGAGCTATCGGACACGCTCCAAATAAAAGTTACAAAACTTCGATTATCGAAAGTTCTAGTTTATAAAAGAGTATGTTCTAAAACTACACTTTCACTTGTTTAAAAATGTTTCAAAGATCACACATTTTCTTCAACAGGCACTTCAAGGCATTAAAAAGCTTCCCCCCCCCCTTCTTTCCCCGGTTTTTTTATTTGGGGAGGGGAGACTGAGCCTCCTTAGACCTCCGGAGGATCTGTCAAGTCTGTAGACAAAATTCCAGGCCAAAATATTTGAATTTGTGGGAGGAGTAGCAATTTTTGAAAACCCAAATTTACACAATTCAAAATTACAAAATTGTTAATAGTTAATAATTCATACATTTCTGCACCACATGAGATGAAACTTTGTACAGAGACTATTTATATGCAGCAGGATAACTACAAAATTTCAGAGATCTACCTAGAATAGTTTAGGAAATTGAAATTTCACATCGGTCTACCCTTAAGTAGATTGACACTTTCAGGAAATTTAATATTTTCATTCATTAAACCTCGTGTTAGATATGGGAATATTTCATACAGCATCTGTTATAAATAATTTTCAGGTTCCATGGTGGAAGAACTTCAGAGGTGCAGTGGAACCCCTTGTCGATAAGAGATACATCATCTATGGAGAGATTGCTGTTATTGGTGAAAATAAAGTAGAGATAACTGAGTTGCCCATTGGAACATGGACTCAAGCCTATAAAGAGTCAGTTTTGGAACCCATGTTGCATGGAGTCAATGAAAAGACTCCATCTTCCATCAGGTGTGCTCAAATTTTAAAGTATTTAAAGTTGTAGCGAAATTAATGCCAGACAAAACCTTCAAGAGGGAAAATTATCTCCATATTTGTATTATTATCATTATATTCAAATGCTTATGACTCCAAGGTGAAATTATTCATAATCGAGCTTTGAAATCTGTCATCTGAAAGTTAACGAATTCGTCATCCTCAGTAGCATTGTTACTATATTTGCCTAGTCCACACTATCATAGGTTAGAACTTGATTGAGAGACTGAAAATTCTAGAAGGCAAGATAGTAAACTTGGTTATACTTTGCCACACAAAGTTGTTTTAAACATAAAAGAATCTTTCAGCAATTAATCTGTAAAGCATTGATCAAGTCAATCAGAAGTATTTAGAAGTCGGTAGCAGAAATAAATATATATAAATGTACCTATCATATCTATTAATATTAATAATAATAATAATGGATATTTTATTTGCACAATGTCACTCTTATATTTCAAACAGAAAAGAAATAACTGAACTTGGATTATCTAACTTAATTGGAGAAATTTCTTCAGTCAAAGTTGACTTTAGTTTAAGACAAATTAATCTCAGATTAGACTTTATACAACACAAAATTCCAAGTTCAGCTAGAACGAGGATCAATTTAACCTCTGATCTAAGATTAAATGGTTTATATAATCGGGCCTTATTGTGCACACAATGTTAGCATTGGTACATTTCATCTTCGATTCTCTGTCGATTTTTGTATTGTTTTCTTACTTTCACGTCAATTGTCAATGAATGTTTTAACGTCAGCCATCTTAACGACAGTTGCTACCTTCCATCAGCTGACAACGTGGTAGTCTATATTGGCAACATGGCACTGTAGTTCCAAGTCCGGCCGCTTAACTGTCATGTCCCATCTTTCAAAAAAATAGTTTGAGTAGTGTTGTATGTGTCTACCAAAACTGTCATTGCCTATTTATTATCTATGTACATTTTCTATTTTCCATAATGATGGCTGCCAGCTAACCCCATAGTGTTCTGTGTTATGAAAATTTTCTTGTTTCATTATCCTGTTCGGGCATAATAAATTCTGCTTAATTGTGCCCCTACCTGTGAAATGGAATTCAGCTGTCAGACTAGCAGAATTCAATTCCGAAGTCTTTGTTCATCATCTATGAAATGAACTAGTTTTATGACTCACATTTTTTTTTTTTGCAGTGATTACAAAGAATACAATACTGACACAACAGTTAAATTTATTGTAACAATGAATTCTGAGAAGCTGAGAGTAGCTGAAGAAGAAGGGCTGCATAAATTCTTCAAACTCCAAACAACAATCTCGTTGTCATCAATGGTATGTTACTGTTTAAAATTACTGCAGGATTCTTGATTGTAGCTAAATGTCAGCTTTCTTTAAGAAGCCATTGTTTGTTGTTTATTTTCTCATTAGAGATTTTAAGTTATTTGTACAGAAATACATTTGAATATCTCTAATACTGCCATCTGTCTGTGTACTATGATATCTTTGAAACTCTTGATTGGATTTTGTTTGTACTCGGTATGAGTCATTTTATCAGGAAATTAATTGTTTATGGTAAAGAATAAACAATTATGAGATATTATTTGAAATCAGAATCACATATTTATTCTCAAGTCTAAGACAAAGCCAATCAGCGTATTCCGAATCTCACCGGTCCGGTGGCATCAATGACGTCACGTTGCAGTGAAATAAGGAACAAAACTGCTGGCAGGATCGATGGCTGTCATGGCGACTGTATAAGTTGTTGTCTGTGCTACGCTAGCAAAATTTTGCGAAATTTTCGTACTGCCATCTCGTTCAAAGAAAAGATAGCATAAACAATTTATTTCTTGAACCGGTAATAATAACTGGTCCGTTGAGAAATGCATGCCGATTATCTCTGAACAACGACTTATACTGTGAAAACGATCTTTTCACATCACAGGACGTCAGACGAGCATATTTAAAGAGAGGAATGTCACAAACACTAACACCGTCAATTTCACCTACAGGCACATCCTCCAATACATGAGCAACTTTACTTTTTTTTTTATATCCCCTGTTTTTCCCAAACACATTCTGGAATTTCTCCCTTGGTAATTGTGCTTCTGAACCTGGTAGCGAGTCTAGTTTAATTTCCATGACACGCACCTCCCTGTTTCAGACAAGAGGTTTTTGTATGTTTCGAGTTTTTTTATGGTGTCACACAAAAAGCTTAGATTTGCTAATAGGAAAGCCAAATCGTTTTTTAAATAACCATCTTTCAGTATATCTTGAAGGATATCGTTTGACGAAGCCCGATAACAGGGAATCACAACAAGATATGTTGCCTTACATGATGGACGTGAGTGAGAGGCGAGAGATTTGTTTAAATTAAATAATGTTCATACCCGAGCTCTTATCTGTTGTGTTTCACAAACAAAGCATGGAATGAAATTATCTTCGGCAACAATAAACATTCCTAATTATGTGTTGCAAGATCTCTCCTCCTTGTCCATGTTAATTTATTCTCTAATAATAACACTGATATGCTGCCTAGCAGTTCTCAGAACTTGAGGCGATACTATTACAAAAAAAGGATCATGGATACACCACACAGCGCTTAGAAACACGAAGCAACCAAGAATTCTTAAAAAGATAACATACTTCTAAGTTTTAAAATATTTAAAAGTTCTTGTAAAAAATTATTTAAGTAAAAAAACTCAAAGATTTATGTGTTTATAATAGATTTTCTGAAAATATGTATTTACATAATTTTTTTGTGAAAGTATGTGTTTTTATGTGAAGTAAAATTCGAGTTTTAAACTTCATGTTCGGAATTTTTAACTTTGTTAATTGTGTTTTATCACACGCAATAGTAATATACGTTACAAGAGCGGTATGTTGACGTTTTCATGTTCGAGGGAAAGATTGAAAAAGCTAAACGTAGTTGAGCTTTTTTAATTTCCGAGAACATGAAAACAAACATACCACTTGTGTATCGTACATTATTTTGTGCGAAGATCGTTTATTACATTACCTGAAAGACGAATTTCTAATTAGTTGCAATGAAATCTCCATGTTGGTTTCTGTTTAATGATGGCAACTTCGAAAAACCAAAATATCTTTCTTCAACATTGTTGCTGTAAAATGTTTTCTGTGTTTACTATACTCCAGCAGGCTGTGATATACGTCTGTCTTTTTTTTTTCCCCCCCAGTCTATAAATGCAAACTTGAAACAAACTGTAAGGTTATGTAATGATTTATTTTTCATTTTAATATTTTAACAATATTATTTATATAACATATTGCAGTAATAACATCGGCATCTGAGATCTTGTTGATTTTTTCACGGCTTCCTCAATGTTACTTGTATCAGGAATGCAATAAGTTTCGTGGAGTAGTAGACTTTACTTAATTTTTGCAAATATTTAAAAACAATAATTAACATTGCAATTTAGGTGAAATTGCAGTGGTAAGTTTCCAATTTATAATTATTACTATGTTAAACGTCTCTAAAAATAATACGTTAAAAGCCTAAAGCAGTGAAATGAATGTCGCGCTTAAGCGGTAAGAAGAGGGAAATTGTTATGTGTGTTACGTTGGGAATACTGAATGTGGTATTTCACACTTACCGCGTATTGGTTCTATGCGGAAAACAAGCAAATACGCACCATCTCACACAAAAAGAATATTTAGTTACATAGGAATCCGCTCCTTATTCATTACCTTCTATTCCGATATAGGAGGGAATGCATTGCAATGTAACTTCTTTCCCCATTTTGTTGAGTTCTGCAAATTGAGTGGTATTATGACCGTTTTAAAATGGACACCATTTTTTATGTGTTGGCGGTAACATCACCCATTGAACCCCGAGTATGAATGGAGGACCGCACCTGCAGCTTGTCAGCAGAGCCGGGAGAACTAGAATTAATAATATGCTTTACTAATGTTACTTCCATACTTGTTCTCTTGTCTGATGGATGAAATTGATTCCAGTGTGTTTTTGATGAAAGCTGCTGTATGAGGAAGTTTGACTCTGTGGAGCCAATCCTGAAAGAGTTTTTCAAGCTTCGGCTTACATACTATGGAAAAAGAAAAGATTATTTGGTGGGAATGCTGCAGGCTGAATCATGTAAGCTGAGCAACCAAGCAAGGTAAATAAATTGTCTGATGCTTACATATCACTGTTAAGGACTTATTTCGTTGTTTCATTTTATTATAGCACAAATTTATCTTCAAGAGAGTCAAAGTGACAGGTATATAGCACACAATTTCTGTTCGGATTAGAGGCCTAATTCTGGAGTAGTTTGAATGAGTATAAACGTAGAGAAATGTAAAATGTATTGATATACGCATTGCTTTGATATAAATACAGTGAAACCTGTTCAAGACGGAAGTGACATGGTCCTAATTTTTTTTTCCGTTGTGGACAGGTTTCCGTATTATTCAGGTGTGACATTAAAATGGAATATTTTGTTCATATACATGAAAAACAAAATGGCATACCGCAAACTGCACGAAGTACAAAATATTCCATTTAACACTCATCACATTAAATCAGCTTTCTGTCACTTATTACATTGGTGAATCATCTTGTTAAAATCTCATTTTCTGTATAAATATTATCGTAACTCACTCATTAGTCATTAAACATTACTGAAGTTTACTAATCTCATTCTATTTAATATCTAACACTATACTCTAATACTGTACTGCATATCACTGCACATTATTAATTAACTGGACTAGGAGTCATCTATTAGAAGCCTTGAATTCTGGTTTATGTAATTTCTTTCCCAGTTCAATAGCTTGCTTTGCAGGATAGATCCAGAAATTGGCTTGTTCTTTGAAAGGTCATGAAGAACCCACTCCCACAACAGTTCATTTATTTCCACATAAACAGTTGCTTTCTGGTTCCTTTTGTGTCACCAATATTGGCCGCACGCCACTCACTCATTATGATCTTTATTTTTTAAAGTGTCACACCTGAGTTTTCCACAACTGTACTTCAATATTATTTCACACAGACTTTGTTTCTAATTTTCCTTTATCTCGATAACTTTTACTTCATCACTTAATGTTAATGCCACATTTTATGCAACGTCTTTTTTTTTTTTTTTTTTTTTTTTTTTTACCTGGAAATCACTACACTTGCGTTCTGTTTAGCTATAACAGTATACGGGTATGAAGCATTGAAAATCTTTGAAGGGACTCGTCTGCCTAGTCAACAGGGTAATAAAAATTATGACCGACAGGCCAACACACCCTCGTACCCTCTAGAATTTTGCAAAGAAAACTTGTTTTTATCATAGTGACCTACATATTTCGTATATTCCTTGAAATTACACGGTGTTTCAAAATATAGTTACAAAATATAGTGTGTCCAAAATATTGTTTCCGTTTTGAACAGTAGCAGAGAGTTTCCATTTCTGCGTTGGACAGTTTCCGTTTTATTCAGGAAAAATTACACATAATACATACGAATTTCGCCGGGACCAATAAAATTGTTCCAAAATAGACAGGATTCCGGATTATTCAGGTTCCGATTTGAACAGGTTTCACTGTATTATTTCTTTTGTAGATCATTTGTGTAAGTGGACACATATATACTTACAAATGGCTTTTAAGGAACCCGCAGGTTCATTGCTGCCCTCACATAAGCCCACCATCAGTCCCTATCCTGAGCAAGATTAATCCAGTCTCTACCATCATATTCCACCTCCCTCAAATCCATTTTAATATTATCCTTCCATCTACGTCTTGGCCTCTCCAAAGATCTTTTTCCTTATGGCCTCCCAACTAACACTCTATATGCATTTCTGGATTCACCCATATGTGTGATATGCCCTACCCATCTCAAACGTCTGGATTTAATATTCCTAATTATGTCGGGTGAACTGGATTAATCTTGCACAGGATAGGGACTGATGGTGGGCTTATGTGAGGGCGGCAATGAACTTTGGTTTTCTTAAAAGCCATAAGTTAGTAATTATGTCAGGTGAAGAATACAATGCGTGCAGTTCTACATTGTGTAACTTTCTCCATTCTCCTGTAACTTCATCCCTCTTAGATCCAAATATTTTCCTAAGCACTCTTAGTCTCTGTTACTCTCTCAAAGTGAGAGTGCAAGTTTCACAACCATGCAGAACAACCGGTAATATAACTGTTTTATAAATTCTTACTTTTAGGTTTTTTGAGAGCAGACTGGATGACAGAAGCTTCTCAACCAATAATAACAGACATTTTCCATGTTTATTTTGCGCTTAATTTCCTCCCAAGTGTCATTTATATTTGTTTGTTGCTCCAAGATATTTGAATCATGCCAAAGAATCAGTCCTATTTTGAGGCTTATGTTGTGGTTTCGTAACAAGCTGTTTTTCTACAATGATGGGTTGTTAGTTGTTTGCCCAACCCCCAAGCTGGAGGACCACCCCTTTTAGGCTGTCTGCAACTGCTTATTCAATATATTCGCAGCTATTTGGATGCCGATTCCTCTATAAGTGGACATATATTGCAGATAAATTTCCAGTTAAGAACTGTGTTTGTATTAAAGTACAAACAAATGTAGAGGGAGAAGGAAATCAAATGCATCCATTTTGCAATAAAGTTCAAGAGGTTTATAAAAAATAGTATTTTTAAAAACATGCATTACATGTTATCCATTACTCTCTAAATATGCTAGAGTTATGGCACAGAAAATCTAAAAAATATTGGTTTCATATTCCATAATTTTGTATATTTTGTGATACTGCATGATATTATTCTGATCTTGTGTATTATATGTATTTTTTGGCTGGATATTTCTTCAATTATTTTTAATATTTTGCATATTTTCATCTCTTCTATGTTTTGTGTACTGGATATTTGAAGGTCCCAATTACAGTATTAGTGTATGCTGCAATCCACAGTCCCACTGAATTCACTAGTAGCAACCAAAGTTCTGAACCACCAACCTTGGCTTTCGAAAATTTTGTTGTGCACTACATAACGTAGGTGACCAGTTGGCTATGCTGCTTCTCATTCTGGCAAGGGATAATTAAAAACCTTTTGTGAGTTTAGATAAAAACTGTCCTGTAAGTGCATTCTGTAAACTATCACATTTCATTGACATAATATATACGAAAAACCAGTGCGAACTTGAAATAAAATCACTATAATATCTTTTTAATTTAGATTCATTTTGGAGAAGTGTGATGGAGTACTTGTTATTGAGAACAAAAAGAAGAAAGTAATGGTAGAGGAATTGAAGAAGAAGAATTATGACCCCGATCCAGTTAAGGCTTGGAAACTGAAGCAAAACAAGGATGAGGCCCTTGTAAGTATTGATATAAAAAACTGTTAAATGGCTAATCAGTTTATAACTAACTAAATTCTTAATTTGAATTTTGTAAATTATATTAATGTTTTCCAGAGATTACTTTATGCCCAGATTGCTCATCCCTATGTTAAAATCGGTAGCACTTTGAAGAGATGTGGCGATGCCTCACTACACCAGTGTTTAAGTAAGGAAACTTTGAAAACCAAATGAATTCAAAAAAGAAAAGATCCAAAAATTACAATACCTCCCTTTATTATAATTAGCTCTTAAATAGTATTAACAGCAAACCTTCAACAATTAATAACAAGTATATTCCCTTTAATTATAATCTTTATCTTAAATAGAATAAACAGCAAACTTCCAACAATAAGTAACAAGAATGTCTCCCTACATTATAATCTTTCTCTTAAATAGAATAAACAGCAAACTTCCAACAATAAGTAACAAGAATGTCTCCCTACATTATAATCTTTCTCTTAAATAGAATAAACAGCAAACTTCCAACAATAAGTAACAAGAATATCTCCCTACATTATAATCTTTCTCTTAAATAGAATAAACAGCAAACTTCCAACAATAAGTAACAGGAATATCTCCCTACAGTATAATCTTTCTCTTAAATAGAATAAACAGCAAACTTCCAACAATAAGTAACAAGAATATCTCCCTACATTATAATCTTTCTCTTAAATAGAATAAACAGCAAACTTCCAACAATAAGTAACAAGAATGTCTCCCTACATTATAATCTTTCTCTTAAATAGAATAAACAGCAAACTTCCAACAATAAGTAACAAGAATATCTCCCTACATTATAATCTTTCTCTTAAATAGAATAAACAGCAAACTTCCAACAATAAGTAACAAGAATGTCTCCCTACATTATAATCTTTCTCTTAAATAGAATAAACAGCAAACTTCCAACAATAAGTAACAAGAATGTCTCCCTACATTATAATCTTTCTCTTAAATAGAATAAACAGCAAACTTCCAACAATAAGTAACAAGAATATCTCCCTACATTATAATCTTTCTCTTAAATAGAATAAACAGCAAACTTCCAACAATAAGTAACAGGAATATCTCCCTACAGTATAATCTTTCTCTTAAATAGAATAAACAGCAGACTTCCAACAATAAGTAACAAGAATATCTCCCTACATTATAATCTTTCTCTTAAATAGAATAAACAGCAAACTTCCAACAATAAGTAACAAGAATGTCTCCCTACATTATAATCTTTCTCTTAAATAGAATAAACAGCAAACTTCCAACAATAAGTAACAAGAATATCTCCCTACATTATAATCTTTCTCTTAAATAGAATAAACAGCAAACTTCCAACAATAAGTAACAAGAATGTCTCCCTACATTATAATCTTTCTCTTAAATAGAATAAACAGCAAACTTCCAACAATAAGTAACAAGAATATCTCCCTACATTATAATCTTTCTCTTAAATAGAATAAACAGCAAACTTCCAACAATAAGTAACAAGAATGTCTCCCTACATTATAATCTTTCTCTTAAATAGAATAAACAGCAAACTTCCAACAATAAGTAACAAGAATATCTCCCTACATTATAATCTTTCTCTTAAATAGAATAAACAGCAGACTTCCAACAATAAGTAACAAGAATATCTCCCTACATTATAATATTTCTCTTAAATAGAATAAACAGCAAACTTCCAACAATAAGTAACAAGAATGTCTCCCTACATTATAATCTTTCTCTTAAATAGAATAAACAGCAAACTTCCAACAATAAGTAACAAGAATGTCTCCCTACATTATAATCTTTCTCTTAAATAGAATAAACAGCAAACTTCCAACAATAAGTAACAAGAATGTCTCCCTACATTCTTAAGAAAAATATTAATAAAGTAAACTAGCAGCATTAAGAAAAATATTAATAAAATAAACTAGCAGCATTTATCACAAAATAAATGCGTAGAAACATGCAGCTACCTCATAAATACTTGTAGGAAAAATTTCATCCAGATTGATTAATATTTGGCATGAGAAAGTTGATGTTGAATCAACAAAAATGAACACAGAAAAATAGATTTGAAAATAAAATGAATATTTATGTAAATTATTCTCCTCCGCTACATTCATCTAGTAACTTCAGGGAGCCAACAAAAAGTTACTAGATTTGTAATCAGAAATTTTAAAAAAGAATTCTTCGATGAAAAACAATTTTGACAGCTCTTTAAATTCCATGCCCCCTTCCAGCCTTAATTTACAAAGTGTAAACATACGAGTATTTGTAATCAGAATTGAGCTGAATCCATTTGGGGTATGAAAATATAAATTCTGAATAAGTGAAATAGCTAAAAAAAATTTGGAAAAATTTTCATGATTTTCAGTGGAGTCTTCCCTTAAGACCATTGATGAAGTTCCAATCTGCAGTATTTAGATTTACATCCAATTTTGTAATTAAATTGTTAAAACCACAGTCTACTATATACAGTCACGAAGCTTGAGTTTTGAGGGTGCTAGAAACAATAGACTGTGATGGTACTATTTTGCATTGCCTGTAATCAGGCAATATTAGCGATCTTAGTGGTGAGCAACTATCTAATGTTTGCATATTTACTACGTATTGAGCTTCGCGACTGTATATACTAGACTGTGGTTAGAACTGTGCTCTTATTTTTGTTTCATCTTGCCAAAGGAAGCTGGATTGGTGAGTGTTATTATTTGAGAAATGTACAAAATAACCCACTACTTTTTTTTATCCGTGCCTGCTTAAGAACATATTGTACTCGCCAAACTGAGACGATCCCAGCTCAGAGGAAAAAAGTCAAAGAAGTCACGTCAACATGTTCTTGATGTTTATGTTATGCTGTTGGCCGCGTCCGATAACTGAATTGCTTTATACTACTCGACCATGACGGGACCCGTCGTGGCAGAATGAGAAACTCCATACTCGCTGCGTATATTTACTGCTTGAGTGTCATCACATCCAATGCCTAGCGTTTCAATCTGGTCGCAATGTCGCGTGTAGGAAGACGTGTGTTTCGTAGCCAAGCGCGGAGTGTTATTTATAATGCCATAAAGTTTAGTGATGAAGAAAAGACAACTGGTTTATTCCTACCTCTATCGAAGGCAACAGAGCGTGTTGCAGCTATTGTGAAGACAAATAAGGAAACAATTAGTAGTCCACACCTGTGGAGTAACGGTTAGTGCGTCTGGTCACGAAACCTTGGTTTGATTCCCGGTCGGGACAAGTTACCTGGTTGAGGGTTTTCCGGGGTTTTCCCTGAACCCAATATGAGCAAATGCCGGGTAACTATCGGTGGTGGATCCCGGACTCATTTCACCGGCATTATCAACTGTATCTCATTCAGACACTAAATAACCTAATGTTGATAAATCGTTGTAAAATAACCTACTAAAAACAATTAGTAGGATTAGAAAGGAAGGTAAAGAATGAGAAATGCTAAGATAAGAAATGCATATCAAATGCAATACCGTATAAAATACGGTAGCTACTTTAGTTTACGTTACTTTCGATTCATGTTCTCTCCTTTAAGAACACCGATGTTGTGGTGTGTTTTCTGAATAGATTTCTATATCTGTAAGCGTATGATAAATAAAACTAAACGATAAATTATAAACTTATACCAACATATAACATATGAAGCATATGAATAATAACGAAACAAGAGAAGAGTTCAGCATGTGCTTCATTTTGCATCTGATGCAGACTTTACAGCATGGCCTGTGTTGTGAAGCAAATCGCAGCGCCACCAAACAAAACGGTTCCCGCCTTGGTCGTGTAGTAACAGCGTTGCCAAACATAGAACAGCCTCAGCCCGAGTAGAGAGGTCAGCTTGTCTTGCTGCAAGAGACAACTACTAACTTATCTGTTAAAAAACATCGTAATTGCCTCAACCAGCAGCTGGTCTAATTCAGAGTCATAATATGACAACGCTGCATAACTAACAGGCACCATATGATTTATTATGTTTTGGATAAGGCACAAGTCAGCAGAGTGGTGTGAGTGAGGTCGTCTAAGCTTGGCGAGAACAATACCTGATTTTCTCTGCGATAATTTTAAACTTAATTCAGCTGTTGTCTTATTTTCTTCCTCCTGTAAGCCAGACTTATATTGTGTAATCGTATTGTTGTGCATTTGGTACAAATAGTAAATAATGTTACGTATTACATTAAGAAGTACTTAGTAATTGTTTTATTTATTTTTTATTTTATTTTTATTATTATTATTATTTTTTACTTCTGCATTTATACTCATACTACAGAGTTTTTAATGTCTCGTTTGTCCACACCTGTGGAGTAATGGTTAGCATGTCTGGCTGTGAAACCAGGTGGCCCAGGTTCGATCCCCGGTCGGGTCAAGTTACCTGGTTGAGGTTTTTCCGGGGTTTTCCCCTCAACCCTATATGAGCAAATGCTGGGTAACTTTCGGTGTTGAACCCCGGACTCATTTCACCGGCATTATCACCTTCATCTCATTCAGACGCTAAATAACCTAAGATGTTGATAAAACGTCGTAAAATAACCTACGAAAATAAAGAAAATAATGTCTCTTATGCAAAATATAAAGAAAAAAGTGTTCCATTTCTGCAAAATATCAGTTTCGTGATATTCACGGAAATGTATGTTGTTAGCTCCTCCGACATTGAAAAATATTTTCTAGTATGCTGTTGCTATCCATCCTGAAGTATTCGATAGATAATTTTTATTCAGATTCAGTGTCTACGATTTAATCCACCTAATATGATACCCATAAAATATAGTAGTAATTTTTTTGCTTTAAAGTAATAAAAAAAACGTGATTTATTCAAAATAAACTAATTTTCTTCCCCTCCCATCCTTGATCTTATTTCTTACCCTCCTGAGTCCTGAGACATTTGTGGTTTTATTTTTAAAGTTCAATATAATTCTACACTTCAAAAAAAAATCACTGACATGAGAAATACTTGTTGCAATAGTTAATATAAAAATACTATATATATTTACCTTCTAAAATTTTATTTTTCTGCATACGAAGTCATAAATGTACTTCTCAGTTTGCATTTCTTTGTCAAGTAATTTGAAGACCATACAGAATCATCTGGGGTTAGTATTTCTAAAACTGCTGAGATAGTTTTTGCCAAATCCTCAAACTACAACAGGATTTAAAAACCCAGAGAGAGAGAAAAGACGGAAGTAGGAAGTATCTTTCAGAAAATATTATGTTGCTGTACGAACACTTCCAAATATGCAGGTGAGGGTCATTGAAATCTTTCAAGGTGTTTTTCTTCCAATAGTAAATTTAAAGCATGAAAAGAAAATATTTATTGCCTGTGAAAGTTATACGAAGTTTCAAAATGTATAAATACTTAGGGTGGTATTCATAGACATTTCGCAGCACGCGCCACGAGCATACTAAGCTAGCCCCGGCTATCCACTGGTTACTTGTACAGAATTCAAATCATATCCTATCGCTAACACTGGTTTATGAATACGAAAAACTCTGATCATCCACCGAAAGCCCGCACTAAAAATGCCCTTAAAGATTAATTAGCTATATTTCTTACATTAAAAAAAACACATTAATTAATTAATTTATCTGACCCAATATTTTGGGTTCGCCCTGCGACACAGAATAGCTCACAATAGAACGTATGGTGTTGTGACGTTTTATTCTAAGTACTTCTCCCTGTGGGCAACTCCCAAGCACATGTAATTCACGATTTATGGAAAATTCTAACATAATAGGCAAAAACTATGATATTGTTTTTGTGTGTGTTTTTTTTTAATAGGGGCGCAAATAGCCATAGTTGCTGATGCACCCTGCTAAATCTCACTAACTTTATTATTATATTTATTTTCTTTCTGTTGTACAGTATATAAGACGAAAGATTGTCTCTTTATTTGGGTGTACATCGAATGATTTCATTTATGTCTTTTGAATGGTAGTTCTAGAAAATTGCTATCATTGATTTGTTGCAACTTCTTTCTGTTTCCCCTCACTTTACCCCCTTCTTTGTCTCTCCTCTCTGTAAGAGAAGGGTGGATGTGCATGAATGCAGGTAAGAGAGGTGAGGAATTTAGTTCTTCCTTGATAAAGAGCTGAAATTCAAGATCGAATTAAATTAGTCTTGCTGTTAGAATTGATATGGTAAATCATTTTTAAATGAGGAATACGTGTATATAGTATGTAAAATTTTATATCAGAACAGATATTCTAAGCCTTAGTAGTAGAGTTGGTGTTATTTCCCTCTCCCTGTGACACTAAGTTCTGTAGGAATGAATTTCCTGAACATATGTAATTCGTAGCAAATTGTGCATCTCGTATTTAACTTCTTAATACATGCAGTTAAAACTGACAAGGAGAGGACACGCTCTGTATATCACCGAATTAAATCAGATTGTGTGATATGAAAGTACAAGACGTACTGTTTTAAAGTCATGCCTGGTATGGGTGGCCAATGACCCCTCGTTTTGGAAATATTGGCTATTGTTTGTGACATACTTCCGTTAGGTGCCTAATAGGAAAGCATTAGACTGTGTAACGGCGTGGCTCATGTGGTTGGGTGCTGAGTTGTCATCCAGGCAACCCGAGTTCGAATCCTAATGCCTTCTCATTTTTAAAGCTTGATATTATTATTATTATTATTATTATTATTATTATTATCATTATTATCATCATTATTACTATTGTCATTATTTATTTATCATTATTATTATTATTATTATTATTATTATTATTATTTTAATTCATTTTAAGTTGTCAATTCCTATATTCAAAGCCATGTTGAAATATGCGTGGTATGCATCAAAATTAATAAACGAACGAGAAGTGTTTGTGAATGTGAATGATATCTGTTTCGCAGCAGAAGTACGGAAAAATGTGTGTGACTGTGGACAACCTTCTTTCATTTGCTGTGCATGGTGCAGGAAATATGTGTGTTTTTATGACATTTATCATAATGAATCGGGTACAAAATAGCTGCTACAGAAACAGAACAGACGCCAGTGACACATCTTACCTTCCTACGTGAGCAATATTTCATTGTTTATCCTTTACAATACAATGTTAGTTAATTAGTAATTTGTTGAAGCATGATGAAGCATTCAATACATTGAGAAATATGATATAGGTATGTAAATAGGTAACTGTGATCACAATATTAATCATTACTAAAAGAAAAAAATATAGGACCAGTTAAGATTCGAACTCAAGTTGCCTGGATAACAACTCAGCATCCATCCATATGGGCTATGCTGTTACACGGTCTAATGCTTCCCTATTGGGCACCTAACGGGAGTATGTCACAAACAATAGCCAATATTTCCAAAACTACTTCTCCAAGTCATCACAGATCTTTTAAACCTCTGCCTAAGAATGAGCAACATACCAACTGGATGGAGATCGTCGACCTTGAAGGTGCTACACAAAGGAAAAGGCGATCCAGGCGACCCGAACCAATACAGAGGAATAGCCTTGGAAAACAACATTTTCAAAATCCTGACCAAACTAATAACAAAACGTCTCACAAGAGAAACAGACCACAAAATTCCCGACGAACAATTCGGTTTCAGAGCAGGACGAAACACACTACAAGCAGTTCGAAACCTGATCGGAGACATAGAAGATGCTCTAAGATTTCCCCGTGGCAAATTCCACACGGTCTTTATTGACTATACCAAAGCCTTTGACACACTCAATAGGAACGTCATCTCATCAAAACTTGAGGCAATGACAGTAGAGAACAAAGAACTAATAACACTGATTCAGAATATACTAAGGAATAACACGGTCCGAGTCTCTGACAACATCAGCATATCAGAAGAAATTACCCAGACCAACGGAGTGTTGCAGGGAGATCCACTCAGTCCCCTGTTGTTCAACATTGCCACATATGATTCAGTCAGCAGAATACGACAGGAAGCGGAGGAAGTGAAAATATACATCTATGCCGACGACATGGTCATTGGATCACATGACGCAAACGAGCTGCAAAAAGCAACTAAGGCACTGGAGGAATGGGCCGAGGAAAACGAACTACAGATCAACCTAGAGAAAACCGTGCAGATGACTTTCCGAAAAGGCGGACGAATATCAACTAATGACAGAATACTGCTGAAGAACGAACCAATACACATGACAAATTCATTCAAATACCTCGGCATGACCCTACAGACAACAATGACGTCTTTCAGAATCCACGTCAAATCCAAAGCGGCAGCAGCTACAAAGGCTATATACGATATCAGATCACTGAGTAGACTCTCCCTAAGTTCAGCTATGGCACTCTTCAGAACGAAAATAGTCCCCATCCTCACCTACGGGATCGAGTTAATATGGGAAAAACTGAATAAGACCGACCTTCGTACCTTAGAAGCAGTGAAAGCACGATTCCTGAAAGCCGCACTGGGTGTGTCTAAATACACACGCTCCAGACTAGTCTACGAGCTCGCAAAAGAGACATTTCTGATAGAAGACCTGCGTCTAGAGTTCTCCCTGCCTGCCACAAACTGTTGGGCAAAATTATTGGAAGAAAGGGAAGAGAAACGAAATGAGATATGGCTGGAGTTCTACTCAACGGAAGCAATAGTAAACCGATCATGGACGGACACGGATCAAGAACTTCGCCACTTTGTCACCTCCATGGCAGTACAAGCTCTGCAAATCAAACATTTACCACGATCCCAATCCAGAGTGTATATGTGAACTGTGCGACCTAACCTGCGATCGATATCACATCACCCAGTGCAAGAAGCTTGACAAACCAATAATCGAATACAGCAAGAACTAAAGTGGAATCCACTAACACACTCCTGCACAGTTTGTGCGCATTTCATATTTCATATTTCCAAAACGAGGGGTCATTGGCCACCCATACCAGGTATGACTTTAAACAGTACGTCTTGTACTTTTATGTCACAAAATCTTATTTAATTCGGTGATATACAGAGCGTGTCCTCTCCTTGTGAGTGATGGTATAGATAGCACTAACCTAATCTAATAAATATAAATTGTGACATAAATAACACAGATTTCTGTTCTCTACTGAAAATTATTCTTAATGTTTAGATTTCCGTTTGTTTTTTACTTTATTCTCCTCCCCTCCCTTCCCCTCTCCGTGATACAAATGTAGTAGTATCAGCTTTGATTTTTAGATGCGGAGGTGAAGATTTATCATGAATTACAACAGCATGTGTCATGTGATATTGTTTGGTTTTCCTTAAACCGAAGCAACCATTTTCTTTCTGTTAGCAAGTTATTTATGTATAATTTTGTTACACGGATTTCTTTTAAAGTGAAAATGGAATTAATCCAATGATTTCACTCTTAAAATTGTTATACAATTATATATTTTTTTTATCTGTATTAAGGTGGAACAAATGGACGATGAAGAAGAGGAAAGTTCACAACCTGATGAAGAGTCTGATTTGGCAGGGCAGTATGACTATCTGCTTGGAATGACAATGTGGACGTTGACTAAAGAGAAGAAGGATGAACTGTTGAAGAAACGTGACGAGAAATTGGTAGAACTTAAAACTTTGCAAGCAAAAACACCTGAAATGTTGTGGAAAGAAGATCTGGCTGCATTCCTAGAAGAGGTTGTTATTAATTTCATTTTTTAAATACTAAGTACTTAGTATTTTTATGTGTACTGTCTTGTGCTCTTGAGGTACAGGGGAAAATTTTATCTGAACTATTGCTGCTTGTGATAGTCTTGACATTTGTAGCTATCGCACAAAACTTTCAAAGCTACTAATGAACGGCTTGAAGTTGCAAGACAAGCAGGTTTTCACTTTTACATTTAAATCTTGATTGTTGAAATGCATCAGTGCTTTGTAGTGTATTGTTCTGAATATAGCTTTATAGTGTGTCTGTAAGAACTTCTTACAAAATTAGTATAGAAATTCATGGTGAGTGTACAAACATGATTCCTTAGTTGAATTATTTTGTGCGAGATCGTGCGTATTTGCTTGGTTTCTGCACAAAACCAATCTGCGGAAAGTCTAAAATTCCAAATTCAGTATTCCCAACCTAACACACATAACAATTTCCCTCTTCTTACCGCTTAAGTGACATATTGATTTTACTGCTTTAGGCTTTTAACATATTATTTTTAGAGACGTTCAATATAGTAATAATTATAAATTGGAAACTTACCACTGCAATTTCACCTAAATTGCACTGTTAATTGTTTTTAAATATTTGTAAAAATTAAGTAAACTCTACAACTCCACTAAAGTTACTGCATTCGTGATGCAAGTAACATTAAGGCAGCCGTGAAAAAGTCAACAAGATTCCAGACTCATCATAGACTGGGGGGGAAAAAAGACAGTCGTATATCATGGCCTGCTGGAGTATAGTAAACACAGAAAACATTTTAAAGCAACAATGTTGAAGATAGATATTTTTGTTTTGCAAATTTGCCGTCATTAAACAGAAACCAAGATGGAGATTTCATTGCAACTAATTAGAAATTCCTCTTTCAGGTATGTAATAAACGATCTTGGCACAAAATAATGTACGATACACGAGCGGTATGTTTTCTTTCAATTCTCGGAAATTAAAAAAGCTCAACTACGTTTCGCTTTTTCAAACTTTTCCTCGAACATGAAAACTTCAACATACCGCTCTTGTAACACATATTGCTATTTCCTACTCTTTTATTAATTTGTTTACCTTTTTATTTAACAGAGAACAATGTTGTGACCATTGATAACTGCTCAGTCCTATCCCATAAAACAAATGTTCCTCTTCTCTCATTTCCCTTTGGGTGTTGTATTAAGAGGTCATGCACACCATTGGCGTGTTTATTGCTTCCTAACCTGAACTCCATTTTGAAATTTCGTGTAGTGTTTACTCAATTCTTTTACATCATTAAACAAATTTTAGAATTAAAAATAAATTTACCTTTAACAGTTTACAGGTCATTAAATTGGTGGGAAAAATCGTTTACCAAATATGTCGTATAATTTTTATCATTTTGGTATGTTTTTAACTTTATTTTATTTACAATGAATGAGAAATTTTTCTCGATGAACTAAACATTTTCACTTTATAAAATAAGAACTAGTGCAGATATAACAGTGATAGAGGTCAGATTTGTTCTTCAGGTTATTAAATCGGAGGACTAACACTACCCCTGATTTCCTGGAATTTGCTGCTACTGGAAATCAGGGATAGTCTTAATCCTCAGTCCTTCAAAATTAGATTGTTTAGAAATATTTTAAATGCACAGAACTAGTTTTTTTAGGTATAATTTTTATTATTTTTTATAATAAATATAATAATAATAATAATAATAATATTTTAAATATAGTCATTGCTTTGTTTTTTCCATTAACCCTAATATCTAGGCAATTGTCAATGTTTCAATGTAACCCATACTGGTTATACTAATTGAAGGGTTCAGAACCATAGTGGGCCAAGCGCCATTTACTAAAATCGTAGAAAACAAGGGTTAAACTGAAGTTATTACCATAATTCAATGGCAACATATAGCAAGTAATATAAAGTACACATATTAAAACTAAATGATGTCAATCTTCATTAAACTATGATATTCACTTAACTTTAACCTTTGCTTTCTCCGTTTTTAATAAATGGTGCTTGGCCCGCTTCAATTGTACTATTCCTTTAGTTGTGTGATTACATTCATAATGTATTATTATTATTATTATTATTTTTTTTTTTTAAGTTAATAATACCGAACTGTATTTTCCTGTTTGAGATTATATTCACGTGTTCAGTCTCTCTCTCTCTCTCTTTTTTATTCATTTATTTTATTTTTATTATTTTTAAGTTAATTTTTGTATACTGGTATGTATTTTTCTGTATGTGCTTTGATCCTGGTTGAGTGGAAGGGAAGGTCTGATGGCCTTAACTCTGCCAGGGAAAATAAAACTATTATTGTTATTAAATTGGTGGGTACAGTCTGAGTTAGAAAAAATCATTTACCAAATATATCATATAATTTTTATAATTTTGAAACGTTTTTAACTTCATTTTATTTACAATGAATGTGAAATGACCTCTATCATTTCAATACGTGAGTGAGAAATATTTTTTCTGACTTTTTTCTCGAACTGAACATTTTCACTTTATAAAATAAGGACTAGTACAAATATAATGGTGATAGAGGTCAGATTTGTTCTTCTCTATGAAATACGTGAATTTCGTTAGATTATCTTAAAACTTGTACGAGTTATCAGGGAAACGGTTTAAAAAATGTAATTTACAGGAAATGAGCAACAAACTTGCCGAAGATGTGAAGTACTGATTGACACGTTTTAGGTCGTAAGTCGAGAAGTATTGTTAATATTAAAAAAAAAAAAAGCTACTAAACTGAAGAGGAAAGTCCATTTAATGAAATAATAATAAAAGAAATTTATTTGACCGTCAGTGGTGTACATTACCCATTAATGCTATTATACTACGAATAATTGCTTAATAGCCAACTTATGAAATTGTTACGAATACAAGATGAAAAATTAAAGAAAAACGTTTTGTATTCTGATATTTGACATCTCGGATTAGAGGCTGTTTTCAACACTAATATAATATTGTTTGTTTAATGTGAAAATTTCTTAACTTTCAGTTGGACAAAGTTGAAGCAAAGGAGAGAGAAGATGCATTAGCTGGGCAGACTGGCAAGGCAGTGAAAGTAGGCAAGAAATTTGGTGGACCAAAGAAGAAGGAGCTGTTGAATGCAGAGGAAACAAAACCATCTCCAAAGGGTCGTCGTGTTGTGCCGAAAATGGATATCAAACTTAAGGAAAAATTTGAGAAAGAAACACTGTCAAAAGAAAACAAAGTAAAGAGAGTAAGTCACTGTAGTCATGCAAGACTGTGTTATCGGTCCTTAATAGCTTCAATTTTTACTACTTTTCACTATCAAATAATGGAATTAAGTACTTACAATGGTTTCCCTATTTATATTTCTTCTATATTCTCTCTGTGTTTATAGCTTCTCATTCAATATTTAATGGAATTCATTCCCATCCATTACTTCGAATTACTATTCAGGAAGTAACCACATGAAATGTAAGATAATTTTTACTTGAAAAATATCAATAGTTTTATTGAACATCTTAAGGGTTAGAGAGAAATTAAAAGTGAAGATCTGCTTGAAAATGACTTTCCTCTTGTTTCCACTTCTATATGGAAAAATTCCTGATTAAATAAAAAATCTCTGAATATGTTGTTGTTGTTTTCTAATGCCAGGCGTTTGACAATAAAGTCATTTGACCTCTTGCACTCCAATATTTTTCAAAGATATTATCAAATCTCTGAATATAGTACACTTCTGAATTGACAGAACTTTCGATGAAGATTAGGCCCCCGGCCCGGGTTCGAATCATGGTTGGGGCAAATTACCTGGTTGAGGCTTTTTCCGGGATTTTCCCTCAACTCAAGCAAATGCTGGGTAGCTTTCGGTGCTGGACCCCAGACTGATTTCACTGGCATTATCACCTTTATCTCATTCAGACGCTAAATAACGTAAGATGTTGATAAAGCATTGTAAAATAACTTACTAAAAACAATTAGTAGGATTAGAAAGGAAGGTAAAAAATGAGAAATGCATATCAAATGCAATATTATATAAAATATGGTAGCTACTTTTGTTTACGTTACTTTCGATTCATGTTCTCTCCTTTACGAACACCGATGTTGTGGTGTGTTTTCTGAATAGATTTCTATGTGTGTAAGCATATGTTAAATAAAACTAAACAATAAACTATAAACTTATACGAACATATAAAGCATATTAATAATAACGAAACAAGAGAACGATTCAGCATGTGCTTCATTTTGCATCTGATGCGGACTTTACAGCTCGGCCTGTGCTGTAAAGTGAATCACAGCGCCACCAAACAAAACGGTTCCCGCCTTGGTCGCGTAGTACATCCTTTCAAAACCCCTGCCAAGTAGATGATTGGAGCGGTATTCACTATGCTGGGATGCAATGATCTCACGAAGTAAACACGGCTACTGTCTACAACATTACAATATTGCAACAATCGTTTTCTCGAAATATTACAAAAACTATTGGTCGTATGAAAAAATATTATTTGACAAAACGTTCCCAAATGACATGATCTGTTACGTGTGTGAAGGATTATAAGAGGTTACCTTTCGCCCTGTATATGTCTGTGGACCCAGATTCGATCTCTGGTGTACCCTCGGTTTATAATTTGTGTTGGGAAAGCCCATGGTCCAGATAACACAGAGGTTTTCTCCTGGAGCTCTGGTTCTCCTGTGGCATCCCAAGAAATCTTGGGTGTAGCATAAACTGCCTCCTGTGGCACACCTTGGGCAATAACTCTTTCGGTAAATTGGTCTACACAACTTGCATCATATAGATGAGTGACTAACAGTTAAGTACCCACCATTAATTAGAAAAAAAAAATACATAACACTCATTTCTCGTAATCAGTCTCTTATAACTAAACTTATACACATGTAATTAAGATTTTTTATGTACAGCCTTATGCACTGTCCTAGAAATAAATTATTGCTTTGTTGTGTCAACTTATGTATTGGCTTAATAGGGCTCTTCAGTATGGCATCTGAAATTTTGTTTAGTTTCTTTTCACTTAAAATCACATACCTACCACTTCGAGGGGCATCATGAACAGATACAGTTTGTCGAAATTTTCCAATCAGATCTCACACTGTAGCAGAATTTGGAATCCTGGAATCAGGAAATCTCTCTTGAAATTTCATCTTTACATTTTCCATAAATTTATCTCCTTCCTGGAAAATACGTTCAACTAAAAACACTCCTCTCTCTTCAGTAGGTAACATTGATACAACTGAAGAATAATCACTTGTAACAAATCCGACTTTTACACTGTCAGAAAATCTCTGTAGCTACTTACAGCATCCCTTCTTGGCCATGTCAATGATCACTGCTAACATGCTGGCAGTGTCCACTTGCTGACAGGTCCTTTCCTTGCGGAGAGACTGAATGTATGTACAGCAGTGGCAGCTGATTGACTGAGCCAAATGAGGCCGGGCCTCAGTCACTTGGCTTAACTGAAATCAAATTTTGTGTTTTTATATAATGTACTAGCCGTACCCGTGTGCTCCGCTGCACCCGTTAGAAATAAATATAAAGTAATTACATAATTAAAATAGGACATTTGATCCAGGGAACATTCGTGTTTGATAGAAGGATAAATCGTTTAATATGTTACTTAATTTAAATTGTATTTAAAATATTAACATGCGATCATTTTGATCCAGAGACACTCATTTGGTGCGATGACAATTCCTTGAACATGTTTCTTAATTGTTATTACCAATTATTTTTGGAAAAGCGAAAATTAACAGAAAAATTTTGGCTACAGATTTATTATTATGTTTATATTATATTATATTATGAAAAAGCGTGTTGATAACGGATGTACTCGAATTAGAAAGTTTTTAATTTGTTGTGGGAGCTCTTGAATCTCAGGAGGAACAACTTTCACAACAGCGCAACATAATCTGCTTGGCTCATTACCCAATTTTTTTGCATTGCATTTATTGCATATATGTTTTGTGTATTTTAACACGATTCAATTGAGCATAGTTAAAATTTGAATTATAAAATAATGGATTGCTAAGCTAACGTACTATTACTGCATACTAAATCAATACACTCTCGTTGTTCGTTAATTCTCTGAGATAAAAATGAATATGTTCATAAACATTATTATAAGAAATACAGGAAATGAATATTACAGAATAACCTATCAAGTTTTCTGTGCATAAGAAGCTATTTTAATCTTACCTGTCCTCAATTCACTCAAAAGTTACTGTAATAACATGATAGCATTATGTCCATCCAGAGAAACTACACTTTAATAATAATTATTTATACAAATCGGTTAATTTAGCTTCATACAAACACAGAAACATTGTCTGTAGGCTATGTTTAATTGCTTTCGATTGTTGTGTCCAAGGCCCCTTATAGACGAAGTCATTTGTTTTTTAGTTCAATATACCGCCTTAGATGGCAGTTATTTTAATTTTAAAACTCATTTATCTCATTAAATATCAATCCTCTCAAAATTTTTCAGAGAATAAAACTTATCAGAAATCATTTTTAAAGAAACTTTTGTTATGTAACATATTTCACAAAAATCAATAATAAGCGAGATATTTCGATTTATTTAATTCAGACCCCCTTATAACCCCCCTTTTAAATAACGTATTTTGAATGCCATATAGCCTATAATCTAAGTTACAACGAACTTAATTTATATTCCAATTTTCATCGAAATCGGTTCAGCCATTATCGCGTGAAAAGGTAACAAACATACAGACAGACAGACATACAAACAAAAATTTCAAAAAAGCGATTTTCGGTTTCAGGATGGTTAATTATATATGTTAGGACCAATTATTTTTGGAAAATCGAAAATTACCAGAAAAATTTCGGCTACAGATTTATTATTAGTATAGATTAGTTATTTGCATGAAGCATATATCACTGTAGAAGCATTTGGAAACTTTGTGATGTATATAGATCTGTTTTGCAGTAAAATTTGTTCCTGAGGCCAGAATCGCTCGTGCCAGGTCTGGCTTCTGCATTTCGTGTGTTTTCGCGGGCTTTGAGGTTCCATTTGAAACGTTGTAGCTGGGGCACAATTCGTCTGGCCTCGTGGCCTGGTCAGGTTTCACTCCTCCCATCCATGGACCAGTCTCAAGGTTAGAGTGGGGTGACAATAGCAGTGGTGACTTGTCTTCCTAAATAGGCCATAAATAACAAAAATTCCAGCTCTTTGGCAGGCAGAGGCCCACACTTTTCTCTCCCTTTATGTCTTAGTTCATGACTTAAGCAAGAGTGTTGTACTATTGTACTTCATAGTACAGCAAATCGAAGTTCTTGTACACTCTTAGACAAAAAAAATGACCGGACTCTTGAAGCGTAAATTTGTCTATGTTCCGTTTGGCTGTGCGCCTGGTACACAAGACTAAAATCAGAGTAGTAAGTAAGAAACCCGTGAGATCCAAGAATGTACTCTTATACCAGCAAACAACGATTTGAACTGTGTATGTGTCATAGCTCCGTGGTAAAACTTTGACTTCACATGCAGAAAACCCGGGTTCGTATCCGCCTTCGTATAACTATATATATATATATATTTGTTTCGTTCCACTCAACACTGTACTCCACAGAACGACAATGACTATTCACGTGAATTATTGAGAAGAACATCAGTGTACTCCTAATCTTAACTAATGTTCACAAAGCACTATTTACAAAACAAAGCTGTCAGTTCACAGTTCGTTCACCTTGGCTAGTTCTTCTAGCTCACTCACTCAAGTTCACTGTATGTCGAACCCAAGACTTCCAGAGACAGTCCACTGCACTTCGAACCCGAGACTTCCGGAGTCAATTCACTGCACTTCGAACCCAAGACTTCCGGACGCGTTGCTTCCGCCTAGACGCTGCCACAGTTGTTGTCCTTCTCACGTCGAACCCCGATCTCGAAGGCTGGCTTCCTTGCTCACTCGCTGTTGATTCACAAACTGACTAGACAGACTCGAAGGCTCCTCGCTTTTTTTTATCAAGTCACACATTCTCGAATGTGACCAGCCTCATGGTCTAGTGGTCAGATCTTCTGGCTATAGTTCATGAGCTCCCGGGTTTGATTCCCGGTTAAAGCACAGGAATTTTTCCTTAAAGGGTATTATTCCTGTGTTCGTCCATGGCCTGGAATTTAGGTTAAGTTTAGATTTAAGATCTCTCCTGGCACCACATCATAATCATCCTATCACATCATCGGGGTAATGTAACTCCGCCTTCCAGGTGCCCCAACCTCAGAAGTGGGTTACAACTAAGCCACAGCCAGGAGAGAAGACCAGAAATGTCGAAAAGACAACCTGGTGGCATTGGATAAAAAAAAAAAAACTTCGTAGTACAGTAGTGAATCTGGGCCAATGTTGTTATGTATTTCGGGAAAATATAAACAGAAACAAATGCGGGAAATAATGCTGGTGCAGTTAATTCATTGTTAGAGTGTCCTTTTCGAGAACAAATAATATTGAAAGAAAGGAAGTTATAAATAAAGAGAGAACCTACCGAGATACCTACAACATCGCTGACAATTTTTTCTGCCAGATAATCTTAAAACGCGAGTTTCTATTGCATCCTGGTATGGGCAACATAAATGGTTAGGTGGTATTGTGGTGCAAAATAAACTTCTCTGTTGGCCTTGTTCGTTGCTGTCAAAGGAAAAAAATAAAAAGAAAAGGAAGAAAGGGGAATTTCAACACGTAATATGGGTTGCTTCATCACACTGAAACTCACAGCATAATAGCTTATTTGGTGAGTGAAATTATTATTTTTCATTAATAATAATAATAATACAGTAATAATGATATTAATAATATAATAACAGTAATAATTAATATCATGAATAAACATTTCCTATCGGAGGCACTTAAACTAGTTGCATCTGACCTCACTGAGGATTTTGATCACCGGCCGCTACTGATGCACAATACTATTAGTTTAGCAGAAATTCCTGTTTTTGTTTAATATTTTGCGTAAGAAATCCAATCAACTGTTTCTAACTTTTCAAGTGGCGGACTTTTATAAATTTTGGGAATGCAGAAGCGGGGTTCAACTATGTTACAAAAATATGCATTGTTTGTATACACAATTTTTTTCTTCTCAAATGTAATTTACACGAAATACCCACTTCTTACGATTTTCTCTTTTGTATCCAGGCAAGGAAAGAAAAACTAAGCAACGAGGAGAAGGATGAGTTTGATTTGTTGGAAGGAAATCGGAAGACTTTAACTGATCGATTGGGTACATCTCCTGAAGATATAGAAAAGAAATTGAATGCTAAGCGGAAAGGTATGTATGTTACAATTGTGTTTTGTTTTGTGTTCACACAGTACACATTATGTTTGCTGATAATTTAGTAGAGGAGAAATATCTTTTCATGCAAATCACCTGTTATGTGTAAACCGGAGAATTAAAAGTTCATCTTTTTATTTTGGTGCATATCAAATGATTTCAATTATGTATGTCTTTTGAATAATAATTCAAGAAAGTAAACTGTAAGTATGATGAACTAATTTGTTGCAAAACATGTGGAACATTATAATCAGAAAGCGTGTCTCACTATTGTTGCACTCATTTTTTTAACATAAAGGCAACTGCTTCCCCACTATGTAGGCAAATAATTAATATTAGCTATAAAAGAGTTTTTGCACGATAATGTGTTTCCTCCTCATTAACTTACAGCAAACATGTGCCATGATTGAAAGTTGATTTTACTGAATTCAGAGTTGCTAACCAAGATAAGTATGTTGAAATATTACTGCTCCAAAGTTCTAATGTAAACCACTGCCTTCTGTGTATGCTACAATCCTACAATGCATGTAAAATTCATACGCAAAAGGCAGTATTAATTAATATCAATCATACGAAACAAATCACTGCATTTGAAATGTACTGAACTTTATTTAAACAATTCAAACTTCACTTAAAAAGAAATAAAAATCATTTCATTTGAACACGAAATATTACAAGTACCGGTACCCGAATCATTATTTCTGGTTGCAGATATAAAACAGAAGAAACCAAAGAAGGAGAAAAGAGAGTCATCTAAATCTCCTAAGAAAAAGGGCAAAGGGAAAAATCCTTGGGATTCTGATTCAGAGGAGGATGATGAAATGAGTTCTGATGATGAACCTAGTGTACCTTTACCACAAAGGACGACCAGTCGTAGAACTGCTGGTATGGTTATATTTCATATAACTTCATTTTTGATTTGCACTTAATTTGATACAAAGATTCTGTACAGTGTCATGACACCACCTGTTCAGAGCTGAACTAATTGAAACCCGAAATGAGCTCTGCTATATGAAGGTGTATCTATTGATCCAACTAAAAGTTTTGAGGTCAACGAAAAATGTTCTGTTTACACTCTGTAATTTACTACTACTGTAAAATCCCTCTTATCCAGCACCAAAGAGACCAAGCTAGTTCCAGATACGAGATTTTGCCAGATACTTGAATAAATACCACTACTGTAAAATCCCTCTTATCCAGCACCAAAGAGACCAAGCTAGTTCCAGATACGAGATTTTGCCAGATACTTGAATAAATACCGATATATACAAAAAAAAAAAAATTTGGTATTTCATGGTGCCAAATGTTGAAATTGCAGCCATGTGAAGCTATTTCTCTATCACTTGCTCGTAACTGAATAAACATAAAAACTGTGTGGATTTTCCTTATTAAAATACATCACACAACACAAATAAATACAGTAATTCCTGGTACGAATATTCACTAAAAATTAAAGTTCGTGTGATCTTTCTAATGTGGCAACAGTAACGATCCGAACATAACTACATAAACTTTGTGGATTTTCTTTCTTATAATACGTCACACAACAACACATAATACAGTAATTTTAGGTTTGAATATTCACTGTAAACGAAAGTTCATTTGAACTTCCTAATGTGGCAACACTGACAGCCCGAACTTAACTAAATAAACAAAAGAACTGTGTGGATTTTCGTTATTAAAACACATCACACAACACAAATAATACTTCGGAATATGTATTATATATCTTTCTTGAGTTAAATTCTATCGTACCTGGTTAACATGTTTCGGCCTGTTATGGGCCTTCTTCAGAACTGGTTGTTGCTGGTCTTGGCGCCTTTTGTTTCCTGTGGGGGTGTGTTTGTGTAGTGTAATGTGGAGTCAAAGAGTGTGTGTGTTCTGAAATTGAGTTGTGTGTTGAGAATTTCATTTGGATGTGTTTTTGTGTGTCTGTATATTTCGTATTGTTCCAGTCAGTTTAGTTTCTGGCTTTTTGGTTGGATGTGTAGAATTTCCATGTCTGTGTTGATGTCTCTGTAGGTGTGGTTAGTATTTGTGACGTGTTCCGCATATGTGGATGTGTTTTGTAATTTTGTTATGGCTGTGAATGTGTTCTTTGCAACGTGTTTGAAATGATCTGCCTGTCAGTCCTATGTAGAAGTTGTTGCAGGTGTTACATTTGAGTTTGTATACGCCTGTGTGGTTGTATTTGTTTGTGTGTTGAGATGTTTTTGTAGAGTATTATTTGTTCTGTATGCGATGTTGTAATTTAATTTCTTGAATGAGGTTGCAATCTTGTGTGTGTTTTTGTTTTCGTATGTTAGTGAGATGTATTTTTTGTGTTTGTGTTGTATTCTTATGTTTTTGTGATTATGTTTTGTCTTTCGTATTATGTTGGGGTTGTATCCGTTTTCTTGTGATATGTATTTGATTGTGTTTAGCTCTTCGTTGTAATCCTGTTGATTCATTGGTACGTTGAGTAGTCTGTGTACCATTTTTCGGAATGCAGCTTGTTTGTGTTGTGTGGGGTGGTTGGATGTGTTGTGTATGTGTGTTGTTGTTTTTGTTGTGGGTTTTCTATATACTTTGTGTGTTTGTTGTCTACTTTTGCTATTGTGATGTCTAGAAAATTTATAGATTTGTTGTTTTCAATTTCTAATGTGTAATGTATTGCACACAAGATTGCAACCTCATTCAAGAAATTAAATTACAGCATCGCATACAGAACAAATAATACCCTACAAAAACATCTCGACCACAAACAACACAAACAAACAAATTCAACCACACAGGCGTATATACAAACTCAAATGTAACACCTGCAACAACTTCTACATAGGACAGAAAGGCAGGTCATTTCAAACACGTTACAAAGAACACATCACAGCTATAACAAAATTACAAAACACATCCACATATGCAGAACACGTCACAAATGCACCACACCTACAGAGACATCAATACAGACATGGAAATTCTACACATCCAACCAAAAAGCCAGAAACTAAACATACTAGAACAATACGAAATATACAGACACACAAAAACACATACAAATGAAATTCTCAACACACAACTCAATTTCAAAACACACACACTCTTTGACTCCACATTACACTACACAAACACACCCCCAAGGAAACAAAACAAAAGGCGCCAAGACCAGCAACAACCAGTTCTGAAGAAGGTCCAGAACAGGCCAAAACATGTAACCAAGTACGATAGAATTTAACACAAGAAAGTCATATAATACATATTCCAAAGTAATAAAGTGTTAAAAGTTGTGTAATCAGGATGTACAAATAATACATTAATTTTAGGTTTAAATAGTCACTGAAAATGAAAGTTCGTGCAAACTTCCTAATGTGGCATAACTGACGGCCCAGATTGTGGGTGATGGTTGAACAGCTATTGTCAATCGTCATCATCATCATCATTGGCGCTACAGCCCTTGGTGGGCCTGGGCCTCCCTTAGTAATTGTCGCCATCCGTCTCTATCTTGTGTAGCAGCCTTCCAATTCTATTGTCAATGCCATTGTTAAAAAAATGTCAAGGATGGTCATTGTCTTTGCAATGTATATGTTAATTTTCAATTTCTGTTTCAGCTGCGAATATTAAGTTCAGGTTTGATAGTGATGAAGAAGAAGAAGATGACGATCATAATTTTGAGCTCCATGACAACAAAATGGAAAACGGAGATTATGTACCTGAAATTGATGCAGAATTGGGCAATGAGTAAGAATACTGCCGAACATAAAATCTAATTGCATTTTATTCTAATATTTTTCTCTGGTGTTATTAATATACTTCTCTTTTGTAGGAAAGAAGGACACGTTGAAATAAGCGATACTGATAGTGAATTTGAATTTAAGAGCAAGTCAAAAAAGCGACAAGTGTCAGATTCAGATAATGAGTCAAGTAACAAACGGAAACCAACAAAGCCAGGTATGAATAGCTTCAGTTTTAATTTGTACAAATATTGAAAAGTGTAATTTGCACATTTTGAAAGAGAATTATACTCAGTGGCAATCATCCTGTATATGACCTTCCAACAGCTTCATTGTTCCCGTGAATCAGAGAAGTTGTTGTTGTTTTCTAATGCCAGGCATTTGACAATGAAGTCATTTGACCTCTTGCACTCCAATATTTTTCAAAGATATTATCATGGCCAGCCACTGAAGCACAGATTTTGAGGTGTTCCGAATCCATTTCTTGGTTTGAGTTGCACAATGGACAGTTAGGGGACTGATATATTCCAATTCTATGCAGGTGTTTGGCCAAACAATCATGGCCTGTTGCCAATCTAAATGCAGCTACAGACGATTTTCTTGGTAAATTGGGAATTAACTGTGGATTTTGATGCAGAGAGTTCCATTTTTTTCCCTTGGGATTGTGTTATCAAATTTTGTTTGTTGAAGTCTAAGTATGTAGATTTAATAAATCTTTTCACAGAGTAATACGTAGATTTAGTAACAGGTCTGTAAGTAGCAGTGCTGCCCTTCTTTGCTAAAGCATCCACATTCTCGTTTCCCAGGATTCCACAATGGGATGGTATCCATTGGAATACAATTCTTTTATTAAGTGATATTAATTGAGAGAGCATTTTAGTTATTTCTGCTGTTTGAGATGAAGGTGTGTGTTTAGAGACTATTGATAGAATAGCTGCTTTGGAGTCTGACAATATAACTGCATTCCTAAATTTATTGATGTGGCATAGAAGATTCCTGAGACTTTCCCTTATTGCAATGATTTCACCATCAAAACTTGTTGTTCCATATCCAAGAGATCTATAAAGTGAGAAGAGACAGCACGTAACACCTGCACCAGCATCTTGTTCTCTGGAGATCAAGGATCCGTCGGTGTATAAATGAAGCCAGTTTTGTGGAGGGTACCTAATATTAATTGTCTCTAAAGACAATTGTTTCAGTATTTCAGTGTTTACTTCTGATTTCAGTATTTCTTCTGTTAAATTTAGATTATATTCTATATTTAATAGAGTTAAAGGGTTTGGTTTAATTTGTAGGTTTTCTTTTAAATTCGGAATATTGATTTTCTGTTTTAATTCTTGAACAATGGATATGAAACTTTTTTGAGTTTACAATCTACAGAGAGGACTGTACGAATGCCAATTGTTTCCTGGTAATCTGATAAGTTTTTCGTATTGAATCAGTGCTTTTTCTTCTATTGTCATTTTGATGCTGTTAATATTAGTGAGGAATCTCATAGAATCTATTGGAGTTGTTTTGATTCCACCAGTAATGAGTCTGAGAGCTTGGTTTTGAACATATTCTATGTCGTTTATGAAAGGTGAAGTAATCAAAATTTCTCCGCAGTATGTCAGCACTGGCTGTATAAACATTTTGTATGTAGTGAATCAGAGAAGTGCAATATTGCCTAGTAAAGGAGTATCAGTATCAAGGGGGATGTTGGCATTAGGACATTTAAGTCTCAAATTTAGTAGCTTGCAAGATACAAGAAGAATGAATTTCTAAGAATCCCCCCTCCCCCAAATCGCAGTTTTAGATTAAACTGTTCCCTCTGTACAATTATGTTGTTGTTTTCTAATGCCAGGTAAATGGCAAGTTGTAGCCGATTTAAGTGAACACCATATTTTAATGTTTTGGTAGCTACTTCATCCACACACAAAGTCCATACCTTTGGAGTAACAGCGCGTCTGGCCGCGAAACCAGGTGGTCCGGGTTCAGTTCCCGGTCAGGGCAAGTTACCTGGTTGAGGTTTTTTCTGGTGTTTTCCCTCAACCAAATATCTGGACCCCGGACTCATTTCACCGGCATTATCACGTTCATCTCATTCAGATGCTAAATAACCTAAGCTGTTGATAAAGCGTCGTAAAATAACCTTACTTACTGGCTTTTAAGGAACCTGGAGGTTCATTGCCGCCCTTACATAAGCCCGCCATCGGTCCCTATCCTGAGCAAAATTAATCCAGTTTCTATCATCATATCCCACCTCCCTCAAATCCATTTTAATATTATCTTCCCATCTATGTCTTGGCCTCCCTAAAGGTCTTTTCCCCTCCGGCCTCCCAACTAACACTCTATATGCATTTCTGGATTCGCCCATACGTGCTACTTGCCCTTCCCATCTCAAACGTCTAGATTTAATGTTCCTAATTATGTCAGGTGAAGAATACAATGCGTGCAGTTCTGCGTTGTGTAACTTTCTCCATTCTCCTGTAACTTCATTCCTCTTAGCCCCCAATATTTTCCTAAGCACCTTATTCTCAAACACCCTTAACCTATGTTCCTCTCTCAAAGTGATAGTCCAAGTTTCACAATCATAAAGAACAACCAGTAACTGTTTTATAAATTCTAACTTTCAGATTTTTTGACAGCAGACTGGATGATAAAAGCTTCTAAACCGAATAATAACAGGCATTTCCCATATTTATTCTGTGTTTAATTTCCTCCCGAGTATCATTTATATTTGTTATTGGTGCTCCCAGGTATTTGAATTTTTCCACCTCTTCAAAAGATAAATTTCCAATTTTTATATTTCCATTTCGTACAATATTCTCGTCACGAGACATAATCATATACTTTGTCTTTTCGGGATTTACTTCCAAACCTATCTCTGTACTTGCCTCAAGTAAAATTCTCGTTTTTCCCTAATTGTTTGTAGATTTTCTCCTAACATATTCACGTCATCCGCATAGACAAGCAGCTGATGTAACCCGTTCAATTCCAAACCCTCTCTGTTATCCTGGACTTTCCTAATGGCATACTCTAGAGCAAAGTTAAAAAGTAAAGGTGATAGTGCATCTCCTTGCTTTAGCCCACAGTGAATAAGTAAATTTAACTTCAGAATGTGTGAAAGCATGTAGTGTGAACTAATCTATGGTATCCCGAATATGTTCAGGAACAAAACATTTCGGTCCAGGGGCCCCAGTTTTTCTCTCATCCAGAAAATATAATTTTACCAAAGATGACGACTTTGAGGAAGACATAGTATGTAGAATTATTGTTGAATTGTATGATAGTGACGAATTTTAAATTGCCAAAAAAAAAAAAAAAAAAAAAAAAAATCATTCATATTGATCAAAATTTCTTACATAGATTCCACCACGTCCATCTTGCGAATATTGAAAAGTTTAGGCTCTAACTTCTGGTACAGTAAAACAAATGAGGAACGGAATTACTTCTGGAGAGGAGTGATATTGTTGCATTAAAGTTCAAATTCCTTCGGACAATGCACAGAATTAGAGTTTATGACAGGAGACCAATATTTTACTTATTTGAGACCTGAATAAATCAAAGCCACACACTGAAATATACTTGAAAAAACAGCTCAAGAAATGGGTTGAAAGTTCGACAAAAACGGAATTTTTACCAGAAAGCAATTGGGTATCTCGATCTAAATTGACGTCAGATTATTGTGATCAAATGACAGCTCTTACATTTAAAGATAGTTTTTGAACTGATACATTAAATTGTAAGTAAACTGATTGGAATATTAAAGTGAAAATTTGTATATTGCATGTCCACATTTTAACAAATATGTGATGAAAGTTTAAGATTAATTGATGTGAAAATGTAGAAGTTAGAAATTTCACAGATCCCATAGCCTTAAGAAATACTGTTTAATATTATATTCCCGTCAAAAAATGTTTAAATTATTTGGTTCTGAAGTTAAAAATTTAAATTTCCATTTAAACTATTTCCCTCACGAGAAAGGATATTAGTGACTTCTCAGTATGTATGGATTTCGGAACGTGCTTGAATGAAAGTACAAATCAGTAACTTCTGAAGTTGAATTGCAAACAAAAACTAAACGCTTAAGTTTTAAGTTGGACTTTTCCAGTCATCATTCTCAGCAGTGTTGCTCGAACTTTTGTATACATGTAAACTATTGGCTGGAGGTCAGCAAAGATACAACCTCACTATATTTCTTGTAATCTCTGCAACTCTTGAAGAAATCATTAATGTCAACTTGGTTATTTCAAAATTTCTAAGCTGTTCTGGAAGTTGGACATCTTTTTGTATGACTGCACACTAATATCGAACATTGTTCATATACAAAAAAAAAAAAAAAAAAGTATATTTTGTGTAAAATTTCAGCCAAAGAAGTATCATCAGATGCAATGTTTGATTCACTTATAAGTGGAAGTACCGGAGGAGGAAATGGAGTTGCTGGTGCTGATGCTGATGCAATTGAAATATCATCAGAAGAGGATCTTGCTCCACCAACCCAGAAGAAGCCAGGTAAGTTCAGATTTTAGCATGTCAGGCCACAGTATAAGAAGAATCAGTAGGGACAACTCTTGTCGGCACCTTTGATGTTGTTGGTACTAAATTCAGTAAGGTCTAGTTCTCAATGAATCTAAGTATGTCGCTAGTATCAAACCACTATCAAAATATTAGTAAAATATTTATTTATTTATTTTATTGGTCAGTAATATGAATAATCTTGTATGTATATTATCTATCATTAATATTATGTCGCTAGGAAGTCAAAATATGTCCATTGTTGACATTCATGTTTGCACTTCACCGTAACAGACGCCATGATGTATTATGTTGTATTTGGATCAATTTCACCAACATAAGCCTCAAGCAGTGACTTGAACGTTAGCGTCAATTAGTGAATATTTTCATGACGATTGCATACGGAAGTAATTATTATTATGGTTATATTGCCATTCCTTTGCCTCATGTCTTTAAAATTATAAGATGAGTAATGAATGTTTTCAATTAATATTAAATTATGCCAGCCTGTCGTAGATGGAGATCCATCTGGTGGAGGTTCCAGACAATACACCCGGTTTCGTGACATGCGCATTCAGAATTTGTTCCCACGAAATGGCTTAGGTGTCTTTACTGTATGTTCTCTATACTGTGGTCAGACTTTCAAAAACAAAAAAAATGAGCACTGTTAAATTTTACTTTTCCATTATTTTCACTATTTTTTGTGTTCAGCTTTTCTGTGTTTACACTATTTTTATCCTATGTTATTAGCCAAATTCCTAATTTGTAACAATTTACACTCAAGCTTTCAAAAACAAAAAAAAAAAATAGCACTGTTAAATTTTACTTTTCCATTTTCACTATTTTTTGTGTTTACACTATTTTTATCCTATGTTATTAGCCAAATTCCTAATTTGTAACAATTTACACTCAGGCTTACAAAAAAAAAAAAATAGCACTGTTAAATTTTACTTTTCCATTATTTTCACTATTTTCTGTGTTCAGCTTTTCTGTGTTTACACTATTTTTATCCTATGTTATTAGCCAAATTCCTAATTTGTAACAATTTACACTCAGGCTTTCGAAAACAAAAACAAAAAAAAAAAAAATAGCACTGTTAAATTTTACTTTTCCACTATTTTCACTATTTTTTGTGTTCAGTTTTCTGTGTTTACACTATTTTTGTCCTATGTTATTAGCCAAATTCCTAATTTGTAACAATTTACACTCAGGCTTTCAAAAAAAAAAAAAAAATAGCACTGTTAAATTTTACTTTTCCATTATTTTCACTATTTTTTGTGTTCAGCTTTTCTGTGTTTACACTATTTTTATCCTATGTTATTAGCCAAATTCCTAATTTGTAACAATTTACACTCAAGCTTTCAAAAACAAAAAAAAAATAGCACTGTTAAATTTTACTTTTCCATTTTCACTATTTTTTGTGTTTACACTATTTTTATCCTATGTTATTAGCCAAATTCATAATTTGTAACAATTTACACTCAGGCTTACAAAAAAAAAAAAAAAAAATAGCACTGTTAAATTTTACTTTTCCATTATTTTCACTATTTTTTGTGTTCAGCTTTTCTGTGTTTACACTATTTTTATCCTATGTTATTAGCCAAATTCCTAATTTGTAACAATTTACACTCAGGCTTTCAAAAAAAAAAAAATAGCACTGTTAAATTTTACTTTTCCATTATTTTCACTATTTTCTGTGTTCAGCTTTTCTGTGTTTACACTATTTTTATCCTATGTTATTAGCCAAATTCCTAATTTGTAACAATTTACACTCAGGCTTTCGAAAACAAAAACAAAAAAAAAAAAAAATAGCACTGTTAAATTTTACTTTTCCACTATTTTCACTATTTTTTGTGTTCAGTTTTCTGTGTTTACACTATTTTTGTCCTATGTTATTAGCCAAATTCCTAATTTGTAACAATTTACACTCAGGCTTTCAAAAAAAAAATAGCACTGTTAAATTTTACTTTTCCATTATTTTCACTATTTTTTGTGTTCATCTTTTCTGTGTTTACACTATTTTTATCCTATGTTATTAGCCAAATTCCTAATTTGTAACAATTTACACTCAGGCTTTCAAAAAAAAAAAAATAGCACTGTTAAATTTTATTTTTCCATTATTTTCACTATTTTTTGTGTTCAGCTTTTCTGTGTTTACACTATTTTTATCCTATGTTATTAGCCAAATTCCTAATTTGTAACAATTTACACTCAGGCTTTCAAAAACAAAAAAAAAGAAATAGCACACTTAAATTTTACTTTTCCATTATTTTCACTATTTTTTGTGTTCAGCTTTTCTGTGTTTACACTATTTTTATCCTATGTTATTAGCCAAATTCCTAATTTGTAACAATTTACACTCAGGCTTTCAAAAAAAAAAAAAATATAGCACTGTTAAATTTTACTTTTCCATTATTTTTTGTGTTCAGCTTTTCTGTGTTTACACTATTTTTATCCTATGTTATTAGCCAAATTCCTAATTTGTAACAATTTACACTCAGGCTTTCAAAAACAAAAAAAAAAAAGTAGCACACTTAAATTTTACTTTTCCATGATTTTCACTATTTTTTGTGTTCAGCTTTTCTCTGTTTACACTATTTTTATCCTATGTTATTAGCCAAATTCCTAATTTGTAACAATTTACACTCAGGCTTTCAAAAACAATAAAACAAATAGCACTGTTAAATTTTACTTTTCCATTATTTTCACTATTTTTTGTGTTCAGCTTTTCTGTGTTTACACTATTTTTATCCTATGTTATTAGCCAAATTCCTAATTTGTAACAATTTACACTCAGGCTTTCAAAAACAATAAAAAAAAATAGCACTGTTAAATTTTATTTTTCCATTATTTTCACTATTTTTTGTGTTCAGCTTTTCTGTGTTTACACTATTTTTATCCTATGTTATTAGCCAAATTCCTAATTTGTAACAATTTACACTGAGCTTGAAATTGTTCAGTGTAACTAATTCGATGTAAAACCATGCTGAACTGCATTGTGAAATGATGTTACGCTATAATTATTTCAGAAGATAAACAATTTCAGGAATATTCGTAGTGTTGAAGGGAACCTAGGAATGTTAGTCCCAACTAATAATACTATAGTGAGGAATGAAAATCAAAATAATTGATTAAATGGCGATCTTACTCGTGTTAATTATGTAAGCATGTGCGGCTTACAGCTGTTTCGGTGCTATTCAGAAAACAGAAATACAACATAGCATACAGAACAGAAAACACACTATAAAGACATCTCAACACACAAACAAATAAATACAACCACACAGGCGTATACAAACTCACATGCAATAGTTGCGACAGTTTCTACATTGGACAGACAGGCAGATCATTCCAAAACTCGATACAAAGAACACATTAAAGCAATAACCAGAGGACACAATACATCTACATATGCCGAACACAACTAATGCTAACCACACATACAATAACATAAACACAGAAAACCAAAAACTCAACACACTAGAACAATATGAAATATATATGGACACACTAAAACACACCCGAATCAAATTTTAAACACACAGAATAATTTCAGAACACACACACTATTTGACACAACTCTTCATCACACGAACACACCCACACAACAGGCAGTGAAGTTGAGATAGCGCCGAGATCTAGTAGGCTCTGAGGAAGGTGTCGAATAGCACCGAAACAGCTGTAAGCCGCACATGCTTACACAATTAACACGAGTAAGATCGCCATTTAATCAATTATTTATATTCAAGTATTAAAAGTAGTGTACGAAAGATTCAACATGGAATGAAAATCTTTGAAACTCTGCTATTATTATATCTGTTGTTGATGGTGATAAATAGAGCCCTGATTTATATGTAAAATTAGTATTGCACAAGATTAATGTATTTTTATATTCGATTAACTGTTATTTTTTTCCTCTGACACTCTCATTTTATGTTAAAAATTAGTTGTTTTTGTGCGAGATCGTGCGTATTTGCTTGGTTTCCGCACAAAACCAATCCGCGGAAAGTCTAAAATTCCACATTCAGTATTCCCAACCTAACACACATAACAATTTCTCTCTTCTTACCGCTTAAGTGACATATTGATTTTAATGCTTTAGGCTTTTAAGATATTATTTTTAGAGACGTTCAATATAGTAATAATTATAAATTGGAAACTTACCACTGCAATTTCACCTAAATTGCACTCTTAATTATTGTTTTTAAGTATTTGCAAAAATTAAGTAAACTCTACAACTCCACTTAAGTTACTGCATTCGTGATGCAAGTAATTAAGGAAGCCGTGAAAAAATCAACAAGATTCCAGACTCATCATAGACTGGGGGGGAAAAAAGACAGACGTATATCACGGCCTGCTGGAATATAGTAAACACAGAAAACATTTTAAAGCAACAATTTTTTGTTTTGCAAATTTGCCGTCATTGAACAGAAACCAAGATGGAGATTTCATTGCAACTAATTAGAAATTCCTCTTTCATGTATGTAATAAACGATCTTCGCACAAAATAATGTACGATACACGAGCGGTATGTTTTCTTTCAATTCTCGGAAATTAAAAAGGCTCAACTACGTTTCGCTTTTTCAAACTTTTCCTCGAACATGAAAACTTCAACATACTGCTCTTGTAACGTATATTACTATTAAATAATTTCTTTTATAAATCTTGACTGATGCGAAAATAAATGCATTTCTATTCAATGCATAAAATACAGATGTTTGAAGAGTCAGTGACTGGAAATGCTGCTGCCTCACCACCACTAAGTGTTAATGGAGTGGACCACGTGATCCACGCTCCCACCACGTGCCTGTTTGTCTGCTAATTTCCTCCCTTTGGGAATACAATCACGAGCATAATGATACACAGCAGAATAAGACATAAACCGTCTGCTAATTTCACTTTTGCAAGAACCATTTACAGTTACTGATGGATGTAGCAACCATCCATCACAGTTCAGTGTCAGAAAAACGTTAAATAGTGAACCTTGAATTAACTTTTGTTACGAATAATTTCGAGGGAAAAATTGTTCCAGGGCCGGGTATCGAACCCGGGACCTTTGATTAAACATACCAATGCTCTCCCAACTGAGCTACCCGGGAACTCTACCAGACACCGATCCAATTTTTCCCTCTATATCCACAGACCTCAAAGTGGGCTGACAACCGTCAAGCAACCAACATTGAGTGCACACTAACTTTGTGTGACTTAAATTGTGGTTTTCTGTTAACGAACAGTGACGTGTATTAAGTGTATTTAAGTCATACAGAGTTAGTGTGCACTCAATGTTGGTTGTTTGACGGTTGTCAGCCCACTTTGAGGTCTGTGGATAAGAGGGAAAAATTGGTTCGGTGTCTGGTAGAGTTCGCGGTTAGCTCAGTTGGGAGAGCGTTGGTACGTTTAACCAAAGGTCCCGGGTTCGATACCCGACCCCGGAACAATTTTTCCCTCGAAATTATTCAAATCAACTTTACAGGGAGTTACACCTGAAAGCTTGATTTGCAACTTTTGTTACATCTACATAGTTTTCATATGTTGTGGTTCCAGGAAAACTACGCAAGTCTCATGGTCCTGATGTGTTACGTTTTGCATATATAATACTGCCCTTGTCTCACGTTCTGAACCGAGAGTTCCCTAGTGCTTATAGCCACGCCTCTTAGGTCTGCTCGGACCGGCACGGCAGCATATGACATGTGCGGAAAACATTATCCTATGCCAGTGCAGTGGTTTTTACTGTTTATAATACTGGGTACTGTAATCGTGGTTACCACTATCGCTGTTATCTCTGATGGAGATTTCCTAAAATGTATGTACACACTTGGCCACTCTTCGTTCAGTCTGGACAACTGCTGAATTGCCATAGGGCAGCATTTCTCAATGTATGTTCTGGGGTTCCGTGAGCCCTATATGATTTTAAATTTTATTTTATACCTTTTTTTTACTTGGTTATTTGTTGTTGTTTTCTAATGCCAGGCATTTGACAGTAAAGTCATTTGACCTCTTGCACTCCAATATTTTTCAAAAATATTGTCATGGTTAGCCACTGACGCACAGATTTTGAGATGTTCTGAATCCATTTCTTGGTTTGAGTTACACAATGGACAGTTAGGGGACTGATATATTCCAATTCTATGCAGATGCTTGGCCAAACAGTCATGGCCTGTTGCCAATCTAAATGCAGCTACAGACGATTTTCGTGGTAAATCGGGAATTAACTGTGGATTTTGGTGCAGAGAGTTCCATTTTTTCCCTTGAGATTGTGTTATCAAATTTTGTTTGTTGAAGTCTAAGTATGTAGATTTAATAAATCTCTTCACAGAGTAATACGTAGATTTAGTAACAGGTCTGTAAGTAGCAGTGCTGCCCTTCTTTGCTAAAGCATCCACATTCTCGTTTCCCAGGATTCCACAATGGGATGGTATCCATTGGAATACAATTCTTTTATTGAGTGATATTAATTGAGAGACTAATCGTGGTTACCACTATCGCTATTGTCTCTGATGGAGATTTCCTAAAATGTATGTACACACTCGGCCACTCTTCGTTCAGTCTGGACAATTGCTGAATTACCATAGGGCAGCATTTCTCAATGTATGTTCCGGGGTTCCGTGAGCCCTATATGATTTTAAATTTTATTTTATACCTTTTTTTACTTGGTTATTTAACGACATTGTATCAACTACTACGTTATTTTGCATCAATGGGAATGATGATTGTGAAATGGTATTTGGCGAGATGAGGTCAGGGATTCGCCAAACATTACATGACATTCGCCTTACGGTTGCGGAAAACCTCGGGAAAAAATCCAACCAGATAATCAGCCCAAGCGGGAATCGAACCCGCGCCCGAGCGAAACTCTGAATCAATAGGCAAGCGCCTTAGTCGACTGGGCTACTCGGTGGCTATTTTATACTTAGTGGATACTATAAAAATATATAAATGTAACGAAAATATGAATCAATAACAACATGAAACCACCGATAATGATAATGATAATAATAATAATATTCCAATAATATGCGTAATAACAATATGTTCAATGAATATCTAAAATGGAAAATACCCATAATACTTATCACTTTCATCACTGGATTCTCTGCATATGTGTTCACTAAAACAAAATACCGAAAAGACAAAATGCAGAAGTTACAGTAGAAATGAGACTACAACTTTCCGCCATAAAACCAGTTTTTGGGCTTGAAAAGCAAATACATTCGTCCCACTGAACAGAATTATTGAGGTACTAGCTTTCACTTGTCTGTTAATTACTAAATATTAATCAAATATTACAAGGATTCCGCAGTTACACTTTAGATTAAAAGGGGTTTCGCGGTGGAAAAAGTTTGAGAAACACTGCCATAGAGGAAAGAGTTTACGGATGTGTACACGTGATAACCGTAATCGTGATTAGGTCGATAATCTCAAGTAGAGACTGTAGTCTACCAGTGGTATTAGTGTTTAGTTACAGGAATTGATGAGAAGGACATAATTTGTTTTGTGAGGGGATAGCCTATACATTCGCTTGTCCATAGCTGACGAAAGAAATCCTGAAAAGGCCGATGTGTTCAACGTAGGGTAGTAGGCACATGCGGTACCCAGGACCTCCCACTCTCTCCCTCTGCATCTTGCCCCGCAAAGAAACAGCTCAGGAAGTGAGGCACGGGCAGTAATTAGCTACCTCTTGAGGATGGCAGTTATTTCTTAAATCTTGTTACAGAAGCCCCAAAGAAGAAAACTTTGTTCAAGGGAAATTCGGACGAGAATAAACCTAAGAAAGCTCCTAAGAAAGCACCAAAGAAGAAGCATGATTCTGATTCTGAAGATGATATGTTTGGACCAACGAAGAAGAAGGTTTGTTTATATTAATAACGATATTCTTGTGGTATTGTTTAAGTGTTATTTACCTTGACATTCCTTCTTGTTTTGGGACAGGGCAATCTTTGTCACAATTAGGCCTACAGTATTAAATTTTTTTGCATTTGCAACTGCATATATCAAATAGTGTGTTCGCTTCTTCTTTGAATTTTGCATGTTATTTTAATTACTGTCACTATGTCGTTTCTTACAAGGCTTCATTAAGTTTTAAGTATTGATCGTGGTAAGTACGAATCAGTAATATTCTTGCATGACTGACTTTCGGAATTTGTGTCTTTACCTGGGTTTCCTTAGTTTTGATAGCAACTCTTTCTGAAATCTCAACAGTAAATTCTTCTGATTTGAAGTCAGGTTTTAATTAATTTTTGACCAATAGATATATTTCATTACATCCTGATAGTTAGGTAATTGTGATTAGAGATGGCCGATATTTCACAAACCGATATTTTGTCGCAGATAAACCTGTGACTGATGACATGAAATGTCTGTGACAAAATATCGCTATCGAAATCTGCTCCGTATTCAGTACTCTGTGACTGATATTTTCTCCTCTACGTCGCAGGTTTGCGTGTGCGCATGATGCAATAACAGCACTCTGGCGGTAGTTTCTCCATCTTATTATAAATGACGTAGTTATTACACGATTTAAATAATAACACCATTGGTTACCAGTACTTAATCTTGTGTAAAATCCTGTCTGAACAACTGTTTTGTTTTGTAATTATTTTCCAATGTTTTTCCGAATACTTATGTTTCATTAATTTGTATTCTATGACTCAATATTATAATGTTAATGCACGACTTAAAATAATTTATCCATTATATTATATACAATAAAAAGGATCAATTTTTAAAACGATTAGGATAATCACATAACCTCAATTTCTCCATACCCAACTACATTTAAAAATGATCAACAGGATCAATATCTGTAATATAACCTCTTGGTACATGAGGTTAACTCTTGACATGTTACTGTTCAGTTAGGTAAGTATTTATTTGTTAATGGTACATGTACATAATTTCTTTGTTGGATTTTCCCATATAAATTACTGATGAGTGGTGTGTATAGAGAAATCGTATTCATATATCACTGCTCTTCAATATTTCCTGCTAATTTTTATCAGTGTAATTCATGCTACGTATCGATATAAAATATCAGTGTGACAAAATCACCGATAAAAGTCACAGATATTTAATTGTCACAGTCACAGTTGTCACAGATACTTGAAAATATCGTTTAAGCTCATCTCTAATTGTGATGGGTTCAGCTCCTCTGACATTGCGAATACAGGGTAGAAGGTCAGATTTCTTGTATTAATTAGAAATATTCTGATTTAAATACCCTCCAACATAAGAATGAATTTCCATTGATTATATTACATTAATTATATCATATGTAAGAGTTTTGTGATTATTCTCAATTTTCTTATAGATTGAGGTTTTTGTGACTCTTCAAGATGAAACAACAGGGGACCAAAAATATGTCGAATCTTTTAACATGTATTTTTTTTTTAAACATGTTCCTGGTATTCTGTTCAGATTACTGGAGAACGTTGTCTCGTGAAAAAATCTGAACCTCAGAATTTTGTGAAAATTTCAAAATATGATGCTCTTGGGGCACCTCTAAATATTAATGTAGAGAAAATATATTTTGTATTGTTCTTTATGATATTATCCCACAACTTTTCCCAGAAATATCGAAAAGACAACCTGGTGGCATTAGATAAAAAAAAAACCCCCCTTTTCCCTAGTATTACACTTTGATTCCATAAACTTCATATTTTCAGTCCACCCTACTCCCTAGTGGTTAGCCACGCCTCTTAGGTCTGCTTGGACCATCACGGTAGCTGAAGCATATTACATATTCTTAAATATTATCCTATGCCATTACAGGGATCTATACTGGAGACTCTAGTCATGGTTACCACTATCGCTATTATTTCTGATTGTGATTTCCGAAAAATGTATGTGCACACTAGGCCACTCTTCGCACAGTCTGGACAGCTGCTGAATTACCATAGAGCAGGGTTTCTTCAAGTATGTTGCCAGAGTTCCGTGAGCCCTATATGATTTTAAATTTTATTTTGTACTTCTTTTTTTTTACTTGGTTATTTAACGATACTGTATCAACTACTAGGTTAATTAGCGTCGATGGGATTGGTGATAGCGAGATAGTATTTGGCGAGATGAGACTGGGGATTCCCCATAGATTACCTGACATTCGCTTTATGGTTGGGGAAAAACTCGGAAAAAACCCAACCAGGTAATCAGCCCAAGCGGGAATCGAACCCGCGTCTGAGCACAACTCTAGATCGGTAAGCAAGTGCTTAGCTGAATGAACTGCACCGGTGGATAGTATAAAAACATATAAATATTACGAAAATATGTATCAGTAATAATTTGAAACCACCAATAATAATAGTAATAGCATGGATAAATATATAATAGGATGCGAAACTGCAGTCAGCACCATCTGGCCGTGGGGGGCTGAAATAAGATGATCAGTGCCCAACGTCGTAGGTGGTAAACGTTAGAACTACGTGTTGGGTACATTACTGTACTTTTTTTTTAAAGCAAGACGTAAAGCGCTGCAGCAAGACCGTTCTTTTATTACAGACGTGGACAAATTATTAGCAAAATTGAAGATTTTTATTATATATTTTTACAAAATATGATTTTTCAATTTGGACTACAGTTGACATTTTTGTGTATTTCCAAATAATTAGCCAAATTGAAGATTTGTATTGTATATTTTTCAAAATTTAACTCCTCAATTTGGACTACATTGGATATTTTTGCATATTGACAAATTATTAGCAAAACTGAAAGTTTTTATTGTATATTTTTACAAAATTCGATTCTTCAATTTGGACTACAGTTGACATTTTGGATATTTCCAAATTATTAGCAAAACTGAAGATTTTTGTTTTATACTTTTACAAAATTTGACTCTTCAATGCAGTTGACATTTTTGCTAATTTACAAATTATTAGCAAAATTGAAGATTTTTATTATATATTTTTACAAAACTTGACTCTTCAATTTAAACTACAGTTGACATTTTTGCATATTTCTGTGTACTGTAATGGTGTAAATATGCAAAATTGTCAACTGTAGTTTAAATTGAAAAGTCAAATTTTGTAAACAGAATTATCATAAAAATCGTCAATTTTGTTAATAATTTGCCCACGTCTGTACATTTGCTTCACCGTCGCTGTAGCAAGCGTGCAGCAAATCAAAACTTTGCTTTACGAGTTTGCTGCACGATCCATCAGGGCGGAATGTGTGTTTTGGTCTTTTGCAACGTTTATTATTGTCAAAATCGTCTAGTAATAATAATTCCATGTCATTATCATGGAAGTCGAAATTATTTAACATGTTTGGTTCTTTTAGGGTTAAATTTATTACGGCAGAAATAGAAGCCAATATTAATTGTCCACCATTTTGCAGTCAGTTGACCTACTTACGTTTTTTTTCGACCCTCATTTTGCTGCAGCAAAGGCATGAAGGGCTTTAAAAAAAACGCACGGTTACCCAGAGTTCTCTATTTATCCATTCGAGATATTGCTCGAGAGTTGAGGAGACGAGATGGCAGACAGAAACTTGCTAATAAGTGAACATAAAGTGATACGTGTGTGTATAAGCAGTGTATGTTAAACAGTGATGCTTATGGACGTTGTAAAAATAGTGTTGTTGAATGTATTGTAAAGTAATAGTAATATAATAAATTGAACTATCTAAGTAGTTCTTGCAGACTTTTCCATTACGCTGTACAGTAAATACCCAAAGAATACAATCCCAATTATCTAATCTTTTGCTTTATTTTTTGTCTCTGTCTGGTTATATTTTAATCGGGTGGTGTAAAACACATCGTCTCTTTTATCTTCCTGTTGGCTCCAGTAAGAACTTTCAGTGGAATATGCTGTGAGGAATAAAACTGTAAATGTTTTATTTTAAATTGGGTAAGTTTTGAATATCGATGAGGGTGGGAGGGAATACTTTCTGCACAGTTTAACATTTTCGTCACCAGGTGCGCTGCTAAATGCATGGAGTAATTACTCTTTTCGCTACTTGGTGCGCTGCTAGATGTAATAACGCCCCTCCCACACACAGATGGCAGCAAGATCAATTTCTACAACAGCGCCTCTAGTATGTGTTATGGGAAACTCAGTAAGTTTCGCATCCTATTATATATTTATCCATGGTAATAGTAATAATATCCCAATACTTACTTATGGCTTTTAAGGAACCCGCAGGTTCATTGCCGCCCTCACATAAGCCCGCCATCAATCCCTATCCTGTGCAAGATTAATCCAGTCTCTATCATCATATCCTACCTCCCTCAAATCCATTTTAATATCCTCCCATCTACGTCTCGGCCTCCCCAAAGGTCTTTTCCCCTCCGGTCTCCCAGCTAACCTCTATATGCATTTCTGGATTCGCCCATACGTGCTACATGCCCTGCCCATCTCAAATGTCTGGATTTAATGTTCCTAATTATATCAGGTGAAGAATACAATGTGTGCAGTTCTGCGTTGTGTAACTTTCTCCATTCTCCTGTAACTAATAATATCACAATAATATGCGTAATAATAATAATATTATTATTATTATTATTATTATTATTATTATTATTATTATTATTATTATTATTATTATTAAACATTTAAAACGGAAAATAATATTTACCACTTTCATCATTGGATTCTTTGCATATGTGTCCACTAAAACAAAATACCGAAACAGACAAAAATGCAGAAGTAGAAATGAGACTACAACTTTTCGCTATAAAACCAGATTCCAGGCTTAAAAAGCAAACCCAAAATTATTGAGAAACTAGCTTTCACTTGTCTGTTAATTATTAAATACTAGTAAAATATTACTTTCAAGGAACTCCTCTATCTAGCATGGTACAGCTATTGATTGTTTCAGGCACAGTAAATGTCGTTCCAAAGTCTTCATAGAAGAAACAAGTGAATTGAAGTGAACCTTGCTGTATGCTAAATTCATCGATAGTGTCTCTGATGCCATTACTTGGTCTTTTCTGATGTTTATAACAATTTCTTCGTAAAAGTGGGTTTTCTTATATTTTCTCTAAGTAGCATCGTTATTAGTAGGTTTTGTTTTTGCAATATTAAATACGAAATATGCAAATATATGTTTTTACCTCTAAAATATGCATTAACACCACAAAAAAAATGCAATTTTATGCACTATAAAATTGTACCAAAGTAATGTATTGCACATGAAATGTACATACGTTAAATATAAAATTTACTTTGTCATACGTTAAAAGTGTTAAAATTGTTAAAAAAGGTATTACCTTCGACAGACGGCCCGTTTCGACGCTATGTGTCGTCATCTTCAGTGTCTCTTGAACCACTGGTGATCTTGACTCTGCGATGTGCAGTTGTCGATGGTAGGGTGGGAGTGTGTTGTTCCTATGGTGGTGGTTGGCTGTTTGTATGTTATGATGTATTATGACGTCAAATAATGTGTGCGTATCGAACTGTAGTTTTGTGTTAAGTATATATTGTGGGTGTGCTATTGTATTCTTATATATTTCGTACTGTTCTAGGATGTTTAACTGTGAACTTTTTGGTGTGATGTGTAAAATTTCCGTATCTGTTTCTATATTATTGTAGTCATGATTATTGTTGATAATGTGGTCTGCATAATTTGATGTGATGTAAGGTTTGGTTATAGCTTTAATATGTTCATTATATCTTGTATGAAAGGATCTTCCTGTCTGTCCTATGTAAAAATGTGGGCAACTATTGCATTTTAATTTGTAAACTCCAGTTGAATTATATATACTTGAATGTTTAGTGTGGTTATTTAAGTATTTCTGTATTGTATTATTTGTTTTGTATGCAATTTTGTACTTAGTTTTCTGAATGAAGTTGCAATTTTGTGGGTATTGGTATTGTGATATGTTAATGTTATGTATTTATTCTCGCGTGCTGTTTGTGTTGGTTTGTTCTGTTTTTGTTTTGCCTTTTTTTATTAGTGTGTCTATTATGTTAGGGTTGTATCCATTGTCTTGTGCTATATATTTTATTGTGTTTAATTCTTCAGTGTAGTTGTCATTGTTCATTGGTATATTAATTAATCTGTGTGTCATTGTACGGAAAGCTGCATGTTTATGTTGTATGGGATGATTTGATGAATTGTGTATATGTGTTGTGGTTGTAGTGGGTTTCCTGTATATTTTGAATTCGTGTCTGTTTTTTGTTTTGGTTATGGTGATGTCTAAGAAGTTTATAGCTTGCTTATGTTCCATTTCTACTGTATACTTTAATTTGGGGTGTCTGTCGAAGGTAAATACCTTTTTTAACAATTTTAACACTTTTAACGTATGACAAAGTAAATTTTATATTTTTAACAAAGTGTTAACGAGAACTTTAATCAATCAATGAAGATGTTAAATATTGCCGTTCTAACAAAACAAAATATTCTTTTGTGTAGATTTTTAATGATTAACTATTACACATTTTCACCATCTTTATTTTGCAGAAATCTAAAAAGAAGGTAGATTCTTCAGATGAAGATGACATTGATGATGACTTCGTTCCACCTCCAAGATCCACTGGGGGAAGAGCACGGAAGCCAGTGAAGTATAGTTTTGGTGATGATGATGATGATGGAGATGATGGTGATGAGGATTAGAAGCTACATGTTTGTGACACTTTCAAACAAGAGTTGGAAAAGTGTCGTTTAGGACACAAATGAAGGCTTCATTGCAAATAGCAGACTAGCAAGAGCCAGTGAACAGTTTTAATGTTGTTTGTTGTGTAATGTAACTTATTGGACGCAGCAAGAAATGTTTGTATCTGTGTTTTGTGATTTTAAGTTTAAACACATTGCAATAATATAAGGCTTCATGTTCACTTGAATATGAAAATAGATTTTAGGTATTACCATCTTGGAAACAGTGTTTTAATCATTGGATACATTCATTTTTCTTCTTGTACTTCTGAGAAAAGTGTGAGACATCACATTTTGTATTTATTGATCTTAGAGTTCAGTTTGGTGTCTGGAGAATTTTCTCATTATTTAGATATTTATATCAATTGTTCTTATTTTAATAAAGAGAGGTTAGAATAAGAGTAATGTAAATACTGCAACACTGTACCACTTAGTTGTGAGCGAGGTGGGACTTTGTGTGTTTCTATTAGTAGTGAATTTTGTAGTATTAGCATTCCAAACTGCATATTTTAAGTTGATACATTGGCCATTTATGTTTTTAATAAATGAAGGTTGAGTTTCTAGATTCTTCGTAATTTAATGCAAATAGTGATGAGCTGATGCATAATCAACTAACTTCATTCACTTGTTATGAGTCCACTGCTTTTATAAGACATGACATAACATATGCAAGCATATGAATTTATATTTCAGAATGTTCCATAATATAGCTTTGGTTTTAAATATTAGCCAGAAGTTGTAGCATTTCTTGTATCTCCTTCAATATCTATATATATGTAATAATGACCAGCTATTCATTTTCACTGAACAGTGTGCAGGGCTTGGAAATTAAATATATTTACGCGAATATAAGCTGCACCTACATTTTTAGGTTAGTTTTTGGGAAAAAGGAAATTTCAGCACCCTCCTTAACCTGTCAGTGATGTACTGATATGATAGTGAAATAGGGAATACCATATTTACCCTAATATAAGCCGCACCTATACATTTTTAGGATAATTTTTGGGGGAAAAAAATTTCAGCACCCTACTTAATCTGTCAGTGATGTACTGATATGGTAGTGAAATAGGTATACATATCTACTAATGACCAGCTATTCAGTTTTACTGAACATTGTGCAGGGCTTGGAAATTAAAAACCGTATTTACCCGAATATAAGCCGCACCTACATTTTTAGGTTAATTTTTGGGGGAAAGAAATTTCAGCACCCTACTTAATCTGTCAGTGATATGATACTGAAATAGGGAATACCGTATTTACCCGAATATAAGCTGCACCTACATTTTTAGGTTAATTTTTGGGGAAAAGGAAATTTCAGCACCGTACTTAATCTGTCAGTGATGTACTGATATGATAGTGAAATAGGTATACATATCTACTAATGACCAGCTATTCAGTTTTACTGAACATTGTGCAGGGCTTGGAAATTAAAAACCGTATTTACCCGAATATAAGCCGCACCTACATTTTTTTAGGTTAATTTTTGGGAAAAAGGAAATTTCAGCACACTACTTAATCTGTCAGTGATGTACTGATATGATAGTGAAATAGGGAATACCGTATTTACCCGAATATAAGCCGCGCCTACATTTTTAGGATAATTTTTGGGGGAAAGAAATTTCAGCACCCTACTTAATCTGTCAGTGATGTACTGATATGATACTGAAACAGGGAATACCGTATTTACCCGAATATAAGCCGCACCTACATTTTTAGGATAATTTTTGGGGGAAAGAAATTTCAGCACCCTACTTAATCTGTCATTGATGTACTGATATGATAGTGAAATAGGTATACATATCTACTAATGACCAGCTATTCAGTTTTACTGAACATTGTGCAGGGCTTGGAAATTAAGAACCGTATTTACCCGAATATAAGCCGCACCTACATTTTTAGGTTAATTTTTGGGAAAAAGGAAATTTCAGCACCCTACTTAACCTGTCAGTGATGTACTGATATGATATTCAAATAGGGAATACCGTATTTACCCGAATATAAGCTGCACCTACATTTTTAGGATAATTTTTGGGGAAAATAAATTTCAGCACCCTACTTAATCTGTCATTGATGTACTGATATGATAGTGAAATAGGTATACATATCTACTAATGACCAGCTATTCAGTTTTACTGAACATTGTGTAGGGCTTGGAAATTAAATATCGTATTTACCCGAATATAAGCCGCACCTACATTTTTAAGTTAATTTTTGGGGTGGAAAAAAGGAAATTTCAGCACCCCACTTAACCTCTCAGTGATGTATTGATGATAGTGAAATAGGTATCAAATGGATTAAATTATGAATCTAAATCATACCCAACCACTGATTTTATGCAAAATTAATTTCTATAATGCACTACAAGTTGGTTGTAAAGAACATAGAAACAAAATATGTACACACGTATTCACTCATCCAATCACTGTCATTTCTCTCTTCTGATGAGTCTGAAACATTATCATTGTCCCAAAGAATATAATCTTCACTCCTGTCAAGGGTGTTTGTTATACAGCACTTCTTGAAGCCTTCGATGATGGTTTCTGTAGAAATGCGATCCCATTTGGAGTTGGTTAGTATACAATTGCCTTAAGTGGTCTTTGAAAGGTTTGTTGATGCATACATCATGTATTTGCAACTGACTGGTCATTCCACCTGGTATAACAGCCATATCAATGTTCATTTTCTCGGTCATTGTGTTTTGTACAATGTCAGTTGTGTGATCCTTAAAGGCATCCACTGCTGGAACAAACTCTGGTAGTTTAGCCGTTCAAATTATATGCATATTTACATTGCTCATGTCTGCATATAACTCATACCTGATTTTAAGCCGCAGATATATTTCATTGGTCTTAATATAGCAAAAAATGTGCAGCTTATATTCGGGTAAATACAATATATGCATTTAGGAAGAGATTAAATGAAATGAGACATTATCAATATTTGGTTCATGAATGATAATGTTTTAGTATGTGGCCTGTTGACTGAAAAACAGTAAGTTGACTCTTGCTTCTATCTGCCTACTACTGAATATCAGTATTTTAAACAAAATTTAAACTAATTCAGACACTATTTTGATGTAAGTGTCTCTTGTTTTTGTTTGTGATGTAATTTAGCATAATCTGAATAATTGAATTTGTTACAGATCGGTAATAAAATCTCTCTTCATTGAAATGTAATATATCATGCTTAGGATGAACATATTTTATATATATTGAGTCAAATATTGTTTTTTTTCTTAAGTTAAGACTATTCGTCCCAAGAAAATCATACGAGGACTATTTGTCCCAGGCTGTTGATACCATGATACAATTGGTACCCACACTATTCGTCACCAATAAGAGTGTTGTCGCATGTTTAAGTACGTCCTAAATTTATTTAATCAAAATTTCAGATTACATTATGTCCCAAATTCATTTTTTCATAGTGCTTTCAAGTACTGTAAAATTTCGCCATTATTTTTATACTTGAAGACCACAGGAAAAGGGGGAATGTCACTTTTTTGTGAAAATTGAGATAATGTTAAAAATTGGAAGTTTATGGTTAGACGACAATAAAACATATTGAACGTATTGATTACTAGATTAACCACCTTTCAAAATGCATGGTGGTATTTATAATTTGTAACACACTTCTTGAATAAGTTAGTTTTGAACTTTAAATTAGCTCTCCTGAAAATCTTGACATCCCCCTTTTCTTCCTTTATTCTTCATTTATAATAAGGATCTACAACATGCTCAATTCGTCGGCTCAATTCAGCTATTTTCTTTTCTTCTTGGAGAGGTGCTAATTTCAAGTCGACCAATATGAAGGGAAATCTCAGCTTCTTCACTCTAGCTTACCCTGAAATTCTGTAAAGAAAGGATGTGATTTCCCCATTAGAATATTTAGCCTATAATGCCAACCTTCAACAGGATTCTTGGTTCTCGGCAATCCTGCTACAACACATTAATAGCAGTTCCACATTTCTGTAGGGAATAGAGGAGTCCAGCGACCACGACCTCTGTGACGACCAAGTACGTAGTTCTCCTCGCGGTGTTGAAATATTGGCTCTAGATCATGTGAACTGTTGGCTTCTTCAATGTCTTGTCCATCATTATCAATGTCATATGGTACAAAAGCCAACGCTATAGCAGCGTGGAATTCGTCCCATAGCTCCACACATTCTTCCTTCATGTAAATTGGTGCTAGACCTTCACTCTGGACTTCACGCCACAAAATCTGACTTAAGTGAAAGAGACATCCAGCCAGCTTACAATGTGGGAAAACCTCTCTGATAGCGTTCATTGAGATTTCATAATCCGTGGAAACATGACTCGATGTCAAATCAATTTCATAAAGTGTCCTAGCCTCGTCAACGATATACAATGGAACAAACCATTTTTGTGGTACTAACTTATTGCGATACGAATTGTCTGGTGCGAATTACAAACTTGGAACCAATTGTCACAGTACCATATGTCTGGGACAAATTGTCTGGACACTGGTTTTTATTTTAGATATTTAATTCAAGTTCATACTTTTTTAGCCTAATCATTTGGGTTAATAAAACAGTGTTGGATACTAATATTACTACAGCCTATACATGTCAAATTTTATATAATTTCAATCATATTTGATTCATTACTTCCATAATTGGGCCGCGAAAATTAAGGAATAATACAACTTCTGGATCTTTTTCTTATTATACATTAATGTATTTCATTTGAAACGAGTTAGTGGATTTTAGGGTATTTGAAATTACATAAAATTCAGGGATGATACTTGATTCAAGCGTTTAATAATTATTAAAAACTATTACATGGCCTAATTGATGCTTGACTGTATGAGTTTGGAGTGCAAAGGTCATAGATGAGGGATTAATATAAAAAGTGACGGTCATTTTGTTTATTTTGGCTGCATTGCTTTCATTTTTGTATCTTGTTTATCATGAGATTATTCAGACCTGATGATTGGAAGCACAAATTTGATGCATAACACAATGCTGGCAACCTCATAAGCTGACTGTATTAATTGAAAATGAATGTTTTAAATGTTTGTAACTTTAAAAATATAAACGACTCCATTTTATTTAATGAGATAGTGTAACGTCAATTGTTTGTTAAATGTTAAATCGTTCATATTTTCGGTTTCAGTAAATCTTTTGCATTCATTGTATTTGTCGCCTTAATTGTTTTAACTTTGCTAAAAGTTCCCATAAAAGCATTAAATATGCAAAACATATCCATATGTTATTTCTGAAGTTTTATTCATATAATTCCAGTTAGATATTCTCAAAATTATTTTAATGAAAGAAATTCACATTCGATGTAAAGAAATTAAACTCGTAATATTTTTTTTCTTACAGTTATCGAGTTTCTGTGATGGCGTGAATGTTGATAATGTTTGTTACGAGAAAAATGTCTGATACTAAGCTCTAAAGAGTCTACCATTGAAAATAGTTGCTGTTAATGACCATAGTTGTGACCATTGAATATTACTTTCTGTTTAAAAGTCGTAGGCCTATTTCGTAGTAACTCAAAATTAAGAAGTTATTTAAATGCAGTGGAGGAGGAATTCATTACTTTAATATACGAGTGTTTGACATTTATTGGCTTGGATCATGATGCATCTTGTGACAAGAATTGGAGTCATATTCTCCTTTAGTGTGCATATCTATGATGTCCACTAAAATTAGTACGTAGCAGATTTCGGACTAGTGTGACTTACCAGTGAACTGATACGTCACTAAAGATTGGTACAGTAGAACCCTTTTTTTAACGACTCTGAGGGATTACTTCCCCTTCCCTTAAATAGGGGTTTTCCTTAAAAGGGGGGTTACGTAAAATTGGAAGGAAATGCTAAAATAATTAGTACAGTGAAACCTGTTCAAGACGGAAGTGATATGATCCTAATTTTTTTTTCCGTTGTGGACAGGTTTCCGTATTATTCAGGTGTGACATTAAAATGGAATATTTTGTCATTCATATACATGAAAAACAAAATGGCATACCGCAAACTGCAAGAAGTACAAAATATGCCGTTTAACACTCATCACATTAAATCAGCTTTCTGTCGCTTATTATGTTGGTGAATCATCTTGACTAAAATCTCATTCTCTGTATAAATGTTATCGTAACTCACTCATTAGTCATTAAACATTATTAAAGTTTACTAATCTCATTCTATTTAATATCTAACACTATACTCTAATGCTGTACTGTATATCACTGCACATTATTAATTAACTGGACTAGGAGCCATCTATTAGAAGCCTTGATTTCTGGTTTATGTAATTTCTTTCCCAGTTCAATAGCTTGCTTTGCAGAATAGATCCAGAAATTGGCTTGTTCTTTGAAAGGTCATGAAGAACCCACTCCCACAACAGTTCATTTATTTCCACATAAACAGTTGCTTTCTGGTTCCTTTTGTGTCACCAATATTGGCCGCACGCCACTCACTCATTATGATCTTTAATTTTTAAAGTCTCACACCTGAGTTTTCCACAACTCTACTTCAATATTATTTCACATAGACTTTGTTTCTAATTTTCCTTTATCTCGATAACTTTTACTCCATCACTTAATGTAAATGCCACATTTTATGCGTCTTTTTTTTTTTTTTTTTTACCTGGAAATCACTACACTTGCGTTCTGTTTAGCTACGAACAGTATACGGGTGTGAAGCATTGAAAATCTTTGAAGGGACTCGTCTGCCTGGTCAACAGGGTAATAAAATTTATGACCGACAGGCCAACACACCCTCGTACCCTCTAGAATTTTGCAAAGAAAACTTGTTTTTATCTTAGTGACCTACATATTTAGTATATTCCTTGAAATTACATGCTGTTTCAAAATATAGTGTGTCCAAAATGTTGTTTCCATTTTGAACAGTAGCAGACAGTTTCCGTTTCCGCGTTGGACAGTTTCCGTTTTATTCAGGAAAAATTACACATAATACATACAAATTTCGCTGGGACCAATAAATTGTTCCGAAATAGACAGGATTCCGGATTATTCAGGTTCCGATTTGAACAGGTTTCACTGTACTAACGTGTGTTATGTACCAAACATTAAGTTGGGCTTACAGTTGTTATTTACAATACATTTCATTATAATATTTTCTAACTCTTCAAATGGGTGAGACACTAATGTTTTTTTCAAACCACACTGAAACCATACCTTTTTGCCGTATTCGAGAGTGTTATTTGAGGATTAACCTCGACATCTATTATTTTCACTTTCTTTTGATAGTTAAATTCTTCTGTTTAGTCGCCATTATAACAATGCATAAACAGCATTAACAAAAAAAAAAAAAAAAAAACTTAGAAACTGGATCCGTACAACTTCCAAGAACAAAGCAAGCAAAGTCACCATTCTGTGAAAGCAACGCAAAGCAGGACCATAAAGAATAATGGTGCTGTATTATTATTATTGATTGAGTGCACTATTGAACATGCTAGTACTGTTGATTATTGAAAGCATATTTTGGGCCTCACTATCATAAAATCGATTTGAAAAGTATTCCTTAAAAGCAGGATTTTCCTTAAACCAGTTTCCTTAAAAGTGGAAATTTGGCTGGAACTTTACAATTTATTCCTTAAAAACAGGAACATTAAAATAGGGTTTTACTGTACTTTCATTAAAGTAAATTATTATTATTATTATTATTATTATTATTATTATTATTATTATTATTATTTATTATTATTTAACCTGGCAGAGTTAAGGCCATACGGCCTTCTCTAACACTCAACCAGGAGTAAAACTGTGGTTACAAAAAACACTACAAATTTACAAAGTACACTACAATTTTACACACATAACTGAATAAAATAATAATAATAAAATGTAAACGACAAGTAAATAGAAATCAGACATAATAATATATAACATGCAGAAAGAAAGAAAAAAGCATAATAAAATGTGAACAGCAAGTCAAAATAAATGAGACATACAAAGTATAAAAAAATAAGACAATTATTGATGATGATAATAATAATAATAATAATGATAAAAAATAAGAATAGTAATAATAATAATAATGATGATAATAATAATAATAATAATACTAATGGTAGTAATAAAATAGTGCAGTACAAACCATACAATGAATACATTATTTTTAAGTACACACAGTAAGGAAAATTATGATTATATATAGCTCAACTTATCACATTATAGATATACCATTATCGGAAAATATGAAAACAAAAATATAAAATAAGTTAAATATCACTAGAACATTAAAAAAAATGTGAATACGTGGAAACATGTAATACAACACTTGTCATAATAGTAAATTAGTTTGGCAACTCGTCATAAAATAATTTTCTAACTTGGATTTGAAACATGTATGATAACATGTAAGAAAGATTTCAATTGAACTTCTATTGCGCATATGAGTAGGTGAGATTGTAATCTTCTAGGAGAATTTATGTTCCATTTATTTATTTAGGAAAACAAAAGAACCTCGATAATATTATCTGTTATGGTGACTGGAATGGATTTACAAAACTGAAAATGACCGCTAATCCATTTTACTTAGATATTACTATAATAGTTTAATATTACTTTACAGTACTGTTATTTTAATTAAGAACTGATCATGAGCCATTTAAAAAGTCTGTTATTTTCTTTTGCACTTCGGCTGCATTTAGTTTTTTGTTGATCATTTTCAGTTTTCTCTAGTTATGCTGTTGATTGTATTATACATATTCACAAAAAGTGAAATGTTGATATGACATAAGCCCTACATGTACAACAAAACGAACAGTGAACCATTATTAAATAGATCACTTAGGAACTGATCTTCAATTTGTGACACGAAGATCCAAAGAAATCATGGTATAATTTGCACTCTTGCCAACTATGACCGGCTGTTTTGTAATGAAACAGATTCTGTTTAATTCGAAATAGAGAATGCCTTTCATTATTTTCATTTTCATAAAACACACTTAAGGGGAGAGGATGGTATTTTTTTTTAACTTTTTTCTTATTTGGTGTAAAATATTAATTTTTTGTATGTAGAGAGCTCATAGCTGTGGCAACTCAACCAAATAAAAATATTTTGAGAAAAAAAAATTATTTGGGGTCCCAAATTTGGAAAAAATATACTCAATGCAGGATTGTACTAAAACCAATATATCTAAACCGTTTTTAAAGATAGATTCAAACAGTTTTTTGCAATGTATTTGCAAAAGCATGTTCTACAAACTGTCTGTAACAGAATTTTGATATTAGTTCCTGCATTTGTAAAATAAACAATTAAAATTTAATAACAATTTTCTGATTTCCTTTCTTGCAAACAAGCAGACGTATTTTTAAAATGGAATCAATTAACAAAATTCTGTTACAGAGAAAAGTTTCCTAATAGTCTAAAGAATGTGTGTTCTAAATTTCATGCATGTATCTTTAATAGTTCAGAAATTATATCCATTTTTATCTGACAATGTAGCAAAAAAATGAAATTACTGGAAACCGATAAAAGCGGGCGTGTGATTTAAAAATCCATAGCGCAGGAAGTTTAAAAGTGATGTCTCAACATCCGATAAGGGCACAAATACCCACAAAATGTTATGAAATGCATTCCACACATATCAAAGGGTATTTTAAAGAAAAAAAAAATATTTTTTTTTTTTTTATATTTAATTTACCAGAAACAATGAAAGTGGGCGAATGATTTAAAAATCCATGATGCAGGAAGTTTAAAAATGGCGACTCAACATCCGATAAGGGCACAAATACCCACAAAATGTTATGCTATGCATTCCACACATATCACAGGGTATTTTAAAGAAGTCTTTTTTTTTTTAAATTTACTCATTTTTCACCAAAAATACCATCCTCTCCCCTTAATCCACATTATGGATAACAGAGGGATGGAAAATTGAGGTTCTACTGTATAATTAAGAAAAAGAAATCCTCTCCACTAAAGTAATAAATTAGAACATTTACGAACTTCAGTAAATTGAAGATGCTTCATGTTTGTTATGTTTTATAAAACATTAATGTCAAGGTTTTTGAATTATTGTTATACGTAGAATTACAAATCATCAAGATCAATTTCTACATTGAGACAGTCACCACAGTGATTATTTTTCCTTTCCCTTCTGTCTTTAATTGTTTTCTTCATAACGCAATTTCTTTTCCCTTGAGGTACATTAACACCTCCCTTCATGTTCTGTTGATTGATGTTTCTGAATTCAGTTATTAATCATTGTTTTATAAATTCGTAACATGTATGAAAGGGTAATGAAAGGAGCTTGATGAACAAATTGTATTGGAAGTCCTACATTTTAGTAAAGATGTTTATATATTGTGGCATCAAAGAAATTTGAAATGATATGTCACGTCCAGTCTTGAAGGATAACCCTTGATAATGAATCTAGCAACAAATTCTCTTCCCTTGCCTTACCTGGTAATGGAGCTAAAACATTGGATATAAGTGCTGTTTATTAAGCTCTCTTGACAAAAAAATACTGTCCATTAGTATAATTTACATTGGATTGATACTTGTACACTTAGCGGCAAAAAGAATTGGCCGGCCGACAATTTCTAAGTTCCAGAGACGTACATTGCGCATGCTCGTCTCGTCAAAGTCGTAGTTCACCAGATAACACATATTAAACCATTTAAATTTGCTGTATTTTGTTTAAGAGTCTAAAATATATAATAAAATCGAATGGCAGGTTGATTCTAGATACACCAGGGCCCTTGAAGAGTGAAATAATAATAAAATTGATAAATACAAAATCAACCGGAGCGAATATGAACAGGAAAACAATGTATTATGCCGAACTGATATTAACAGTCACAGTAGTGTAAGTTGTTACGGTATTGGTCTATTGAACAAGTTGATTTTAGTAGCTCAAGGTTCGAATCTCCCCCAATCTTCTTTCTTTTATTACAAATTTGCCATCATATGTGTCTCGCAAAGCTATAATTATGTGGCGATATCTCCTAGAATATGCCCAAACTCTAATAAATAATAAACCTCCCTCTCTCTTTCAAGTAATACTGCTATCTGTTAATACAACGGAAAACGATATCCAGAAGGAACACTTTTCTTCCAGCAGGATAATCATCCCATACTCACCACCAACCGGATTCAAAGATGGTTTACGAGGAGGCGTGATGTCGACCCAGTCGACTGGCCTCGAAATTCACCAGATATGAATCCGATTCAAAATTTGTGGGCTGCAGTCAAAAGGATCCTACGCTCTATTTGGGCAGAACAACCACCCGTTCGGACACCTGAGGAATTATGGGACAGAGTTCTAGATGCGTGGGAGGAGATGGCCAAGAATTTAGACCTGTTCCATAATCTTGTGGACTCCATGCCGTGCAGAATGAGGGCAGATGTTGACGCAGGTGGTTTGTGGACGAGATACTAGTCCCCACCACAGGCCTTGTTTTGTTAATATATTAAAAAATTGTTTGTTTTTGTTAATTTAATTATTTATTTGTGTTTGATATGCGTCCGGTTTTTTAGGATGTGAAACAAGTATTTTTGTTTATACAGGTCAGGTCTCACCTATTAATAGCCCACATGTGATGGGCAATAATATTTTTACAAGGCAGGCATAACGAAGTTTGTTAACAAATGCCATTTCACATTTAAACTAATAAATTAAGTACAAGTTAAAATAAAAATAGTAATTTTTCCATACCGGGTGGCGAACTTACAACCTCTGGCACGGATGTCAGACTTCTTACCACTGGGCCACACACACTGCTCGTAAGGTTTACTACATTAGAGACGGACGACTTTCAATGAAGAGACACCACAGCAATGCCTTGCACTGGGTTACGTTTACACGAGTGAACCGCGCGATAAAACTTAGCATTTCTATCGACCAGGAGTCGGCCCATTCTTTTTGCCGCTAAGTGTACATACACCAAAGAAACTGTACATCATATTACATTTGAGTTTGAATATCATTTCACATTTCTTAGATTAATTTACCAGTGTTTGAAACCGTCGATGTCTACGACATACATTAGCTGCATAAGTGTACATATGTTTGAATTGCATCAGCTCATCACTGGTTTTTGTGACTTACGTAATGAACATTCTTAAACAAGCTGAATGAATGTACTGTCCTAATATACCGGATGTGACATAACTTTGCACTTTCATTCAGTTTGCACTGGCACCTGTATAAATTTCAATCCTGTGTAGCAGACCTTAGTATAGTTGTGGATTATTTTGTTTGATGTTTATTTCTCTTTGTTTCGTAGTTCGTTGATTTCCAACCAGCCATCTCACACCCAGGTTCTTTCCCCATAGCTGTTGGAATAAAATATATTTGTGCATATTCATGGACAGTCGTTGGGATGCTAAACAATATTTAAATTTGTATTGTTCCTGCAATACATGTTGCATATCAGGGAAGGGGCAAATATAGTGTCATTTTAGGACAACTTTTTCTCATAATTGGTTTAAGTGCATGCACAGTGTAATATAGTACAAGCTTTGAGGCCTAAAGAAAAGCAGCATTTTATTCATGCCTTCAGATGTAGCCAGCAGTAGACCTCTTTTCTTCAGGGGAAAGACTGTGGCTGATCTGATAAAGGAATATCTTAAGACATGGAATTAATTAAAATTTGTAATTTTGGTTTACCGCGCGATATGTATTAGTATCATCATTGCGTTATTGAGACGTAAATATTGGTAGGAAGATAATTATACGTCCATTAAGAAAAAGATGACAGTCTGCTTAAGTAGTGATCTGCAAAGTAAAACTACTTTTGGCCCACCTTACGAAGTGTGTGTGTGTGTATGCAGGTGTTGATGCACCTCAATACAAGATTGGTATTGGTTGGCATCCTTAACTGCATCACTCTGGTATGTTCTGTTGCATTTAATTTTATTATGAAGATCGGAATGTGGTCTGAGGTGGTCCAACACGTAGTTACTTGTTACTTCACATGATCGCTGATGTACCTGATACTCTACTTCATAACAGTGGTCGAATGAAAAACAATGTGCAAGTGATGAAATTATACATGTTGTCTTAAAAGTAGCGTAGCGTCTTGGTTTAATCCCCCCCCCCCCCACAAAGTGTAATTTAGTCTTAAGATGACGATTCTTAGAATGATTATATTCTGCTATTTGAAAAGCATTCGTAAAAATTTAGACTAATATTGACATCCCACTTGTTGGACCACTCTCTGGATATAGTAAATTCCAGTATAATAAACGAAAGAAAAAAAAAGCCATCTGATATGCTTATCTCCCCTGAAAATTGTTGAGAATGCTTTAAATATGGGCAGCATTAACATAATGTTGATGATTTTGGGAGGATTATTGAGCAAACTGGAATAGACATGTGAAGTTTTCTACACCTGTTTTCTATAATGCAGTATTTATCCTATAAATTTGTAATTGTGTATTTTATCGAAATAATTTTTTTTTCCTGGCAATTTGTAAACGTACAGAAGAATCAAACAAGAGTTTTTATAGTAAATATTGTTGAGAAGTTTCATTACAAAACCTATAAGAACTTTTCCATTAACACTTCCTACATATTGTACAGGGTGTCGGAAAAGTTTCCATGCTCCTATATTATTGATCGCTACATACAGTATGTATCAACTGAAAGTACTGTCCATTACTCAGGAGAAGACGAGCGGAAAGAATGTGACCTTCTTGACTATCGCTGTTGATTATTATAAACATCGCTCAGATAAGCATCCCAGTAGCCAGGTTATTACTCGTGCAGGAAACATGAGTAACAAAGCGTATGGAAATTAAAGCTAAGTTGAACAGAAGGAGACCTAATGCTTCTGCTTACTGAAGTACAAATATTGCACGTGTTGTCGTACGTTATCTGTTCACATCCCTTCCTTCTCAGTCTGCTCTCGTCTTCTCCTGAGTCACTGACAGTACTTGAATGAACAAATTATGTATATACTGGATCTATACAGGGTGATTCACAGGAAAGGTAAATTTGGGATGTGAATTCTGAAGTCATTCTGAGTCAAAAAAAGTTCATATAAATATGGGTCCGTTTTCAAGCGGTTACAGAGATATGGCTCTTTGATTTCACAAAAACACCTGGTTTTCCATTGTATTAACGCTCATTTAGAGACAGATAACAGGCAAATTTAAAGTTTATATTTACGTATGCATACATATCTAATATTCTAGATGTCGGGGTCGATGTTTTCGCACATTTTCAAAGGTACCTCCTTCTGCTTCAGTGCACTGTTGCGCTCGGGCGTGAATCGCGCTCATTGCTTGGGAGAGTTGCACGTGGCTGTTCTTTATGCCGCATCCAAAATACGGTCGATTAGCGCCTCTCTCATTTCCACCTTCCTTTGGTATACCAAGTCTTTCATCCAACCCCATAGACAGTAAATACTTTTCAATATGGTACCCTTCTGTTTGGAAAGTGTCGTTCATATTCAGTGACAGCACGCAGGGAACTTCCATCACACAAACCGTATACATACACAATATCGGTGTATTCTGCAGTCGAAAATTTATAAGGCATCTTGAAAAAAACAACTCAACACTTCCGATAACTGTACCTGTATAACTACTGTAGTGTAGGTAGCTGACTGAACTGCTGTGAAGTGATAAGCGATAGTGTATTTGTGTTATGAGCGGGTTCTGTGTCATTACATCAGACAAGGGCAGGCGACTGGACATTTGTAATGCCCCATCACCCGGTTTGTGAGGTGAATGAACTTATCTTATCCACATCACTCACAATGTTACGTCATTCATTGCGATTGGTGACCTTGTCTCGCATCTCATTTCAGCAGCATATGGTAGATAGATAGATAGATGAATTTAATGTCATTCAGCGATTTACAGCCATAGACAACGTCAGAGTAGATATATATAATACATGGCTATTACAATATGAATAAATGTAAGAATAAAATAAAAAATAAATATACAATCACCAGATAATCACAAAAACAGGTTAAAAGTTTTAAAAGAAATAGTATAAAATCAGGTTAAAATGTACAGATTTGTCAATTGCATGAGGTTAAAACAAAAAGTATCTAAAATGTAATATTGCTAAAATCATTGACACTGTAGATTGGATTCGCCATCAAAGTCCTTCTCACCATCCTTCTGAAAGTAAAATATGACGTGTTTCTTATATGCAATGGTAAAGAATTATAAAGTTTATAAGATATGGAAATAAAACTATTGCTTGGATGAACAAGTAGGAAGATTGTGCACATTACGCTTAACATACAGAAGGCAATCCAGAATAAACATTGACGGCAACGTAAGTATTCCTAGTTGTACAAAAAGTGGTTTACAATGAGTTCTAGAAGAGACACCACAAATAATTCTCACTGCTCTCTTTTGAAGGATAAACAACTTAGAAACCGAAGTATGGTTGCCCCACAAAAGCGTCCCGTAACTTAAGTGACTGTAAATATGGGCATAATAAACTGTAAGTAAAGAATTATAGCAATGTTTGTCTGAGGATTCGTAACATGAAAATTCCTTTATTAATTTTATTAATAAGATATTCTGTGTGCGTACTCCAGCCCAGACCGGCTTCGAGGTGAATGCCTAGGTATTTAACTGAGGAAGACAAGCCAGTAATATTTCTGTTAAAAGAAAATTTAATATCCATAGTCTTATTAGAGTAGATGCTAAGTTTATTGGCATCACACCAGTCTTTTATCCTGAACGATGTGTTGTCAAGGCAGTCATCCTCAATGCTGGCTGGGAGGTCGTTAATATATATAATGAACAGCACAGGACCAAGAACGGAACCCTGTGGGACACCAAACTTGATGTCTGATTCACATTGGGGCCAGACGTTTTACCAAAGAAATGCATCTAGCTCCGCCATCGTTCGAAAACAGACCTATGTTCATATGAACTTTTTCACGCAAAATGGCGTAAGATATTGTATACTAAATTTTTTACCTTTCCTCGTTAATCACCCTGTATGTGCACCAGCGTGCATGTGTCTCCAGGTCCCCCTTGATATGTAACTGAGCATCTTGAGAGTTATGTTTCGAAAGGCTTCCTCCATACTTTCATGCAATTCTTCATTTGTCCTGTACCGACATTGAGAAACATTTGATTGTTCTGCACAATGAGTTCTCTGGTGTAGTAAGGTCCGAGCTTAGTGGGGACCATTTCAATGGTGCTAGATTTGTTACAGATCCACGCCCAATCCAGCGACCTGGAAGTTGTTCATCAAGGAATTCACGCACCTGAACAGCAAAGTGGGCTGGAGCCCCATTTTGCTGTAACCACACATGATCCATGATACCCTTCTCTTGCAGCTGCGGTATTAACCACGTTTGCAACGTGTGCACATAAGAATGTCCGGTCTCGTAGTAGTACATTATGCAACGAGCCTATAATGGTAGTAATTAAGACGCGAGTATGTTTATGAAACGAGCACAAGTTCATTTCATAATTTTCATACAAGCGTCTTAATTGCCATTATAGTCAAGTTTCATACGACTTTTTATGCTCGACCATATTTCTAACTTGAAATTATTCATAAGTATTCGTGTTATTCTTATCTGACTGAGGAGCGGATCTGACCTTGTAAATTGTGAGATGTGCGCAGACGCGAAAGTATTGATTTTTTTCCGAGAAACCAATGTCGACATTGACCTTGATATAATCTAGAGAGTAAAATAAACAATCTTGATATAACCTTGAAATTGAATTAGACATTGAAAAACGAGATGAAAAATTGAATTTATTTGAATATTATTTATAATTAACGCTAATTATTATAGTAATAGAACTGACTTAATTTCAAATATAGGTGATTTATTGTGCAATTGGTGAAATGAATTTGCGGGAATGTGCTTTGTGAAAGGCTGGAAGATGACGGCGAATTGATGTTAATTTGTGTTATTTTTTTTGACTGAGTTTAATATTATATTTGAGATTTCAATTTTATTTTGGATCGATTCTTCAACATAACCTTCTGCAACAGTATTGGATTCCCAGCCTCCGTGACGTTTCAATGTTGTGATGTCGCCGCCAGCCTCTAATAAAATTGTCGCAGAACTGCTGCGAAAACAGTTGTCTTTCGATTGCATATCCGAGAATAATCGATACTTGCGCTTTCATATTGCTGCAATGGTATTTTCTGATTGGTGGAACACCTGAACTTTAATGAGTAGGTGTACTTTAATGAGGTCCATTAAAGGTTCTGGAAACTATCAATAGTATCAAACAAATTGGGAAGATCATTCATTACATTATAAGGGTTTCTAACTGGAACTGGGCAACATGATTCTTTTTCAGTGATTCAATCAGACTTTACGAATCTTTTGTAAGGTTCATTCACGGTTTGTTCAGAACTCATCCTAGTCTATGATTCCAAGTAGTGAATTATAAACGGACGACTCACATGATTCTTCACTTTGCAATCCTGGGTAGAATAAAAGTGTCACACATATCTCGCGTAGATGGCAGAGTAGGTCCGGGAAGGATACAGTCCCTTTATAATGAAAGTTCAGACAGTGAACTGTCTCTTTCTGATTGGCTGGAACCAGTTTTCATAACTTCTGTTAATGTACAAAATTATGGAAGATAGTTATCCTCAATTATAATTTGTAAACTCAACATTACTATCAATTACAATTTTTATATTAAATCCCTATTTAACCACTACGCAAATTTCAGACACACATTATTTTTCATATTTAACTAAGCAAATCCAGTATTTTGTTTCCAGTTATCCGTTCCTTCACCCACAACTAAGTAATTTGGTCAGAAAGTATCTATATTCACTGGGATCTTCAGTTCCCTCCAGTGCTGTCATGGTAATTTTTTTCTTGGCCATACGCCCCACCCCTTGTTTTCCCTCTTGAAATATATTTTACTCTCTATCTCTCCAACTGCCATTAATGAGTTTTTTAATATTAAAGAAGTAAAGAAATTGTTTTCCTTTACATTTTAATTGTATAACAAGTTTGATTTAAAGAATACACCATCTAGCCCCACCGTAGATGCACACTAGTCTCGAATCTTTGAGTGTGTATTTGTAGCACTTCTTGTTTTTCAACTATTATTTTATGTAATTCTGTATTCCAGTGTTGCAGAGGTGGACAGTTTTTGTTTATGAACATTAAACAAAATACTATGCAAATCTAGTCTTTCAGGTAAAGCTCCCTGTGAAGCAGATTTGAATAATTTCAAGGGAAAAATTGTTCCGGGGCCGGGTATCGATCCCGGGACCTCTGGTTGAACGTACCAGCGCTCTGGTGTTTTGTCAGCCCACGCGAGTTGTGTGGATATAAAGGGAAAAGTTGAGATGGTGTCGGGTGGAGTTCCCGGGTAGCTCAGTGGGGTGGATCGCTGGTACGTTCAACCAGAGGTCCCGGAACAATTTTTCCCTTGAAATTATTCAAACAAAATACTGTCTTCCTCCGACGAGTTTAGCGCTGGACCTGAGGTATTCTTGCCATCGGTGCGGGGGGTTGCAGGTAGATTCTTTTGTTGCTACAGCCAAGCCGAGCGGAGTGGGAAGTATTAATCGTCCAAAAATATGCAGTCTTCAGTTTGTAGTAGTGTGTGATTATGTCATATACATATTGTTTACCTAGGCCTATATGGTTTCGTTAATATATTAAATATATTGTTGCAATTTTTGCTCAAACCTCCCTGATGTTAGCTATGTTAATATTATATGAATTACTCATATTAAATATTTCACTGTTACAAGTCATTTTTAAGGAAACATGCTGTGGAAAAGTTTTTAGTTTTATTCTATTGGAATTTTAGAATATGTGTGATTGGTAGCGTGAAAAACAGATTCCTATAATGTCATGCGAAAATCATTTGTTGGTGATATCTTAAAATACAAATCAAGTAGTTTTACTTCTCAAGCGAGTTCAGCAGTACAGAATATTTAAAGTGATTACTTTACACATTTAATTCAATTCTACTGATCACTAATTTTATAGTATGATTCTTCTTTTCATTTATATTATTGTAGTTTTATTAGATTTTTCTTTTTATTTATTTTATTGTATTTGTATTTCTGGTGGTGTGATGGCCTTAACTTCACCAGAATAAATAATAAATAAATAAATAAAATTTTCTACAATACTTTCCTTCTCTGAACACGTAAGTACGAATGGTTGTATCTCTATCTCGCCAAAAATACGTTAGAAAACTAATAGGCATACTGCTCTCGTAAATTGGGCGAATGTTTTCAGTATGATTGTACTTCCTTCCAGACTGCCGCTGTCACTGTCCCCTCCCACTCCAGTACCGCGCTAGACTAGTCGGAACCGCATTCCTCTCAGCCCTAAACTCCTCAGAGGATGACAGTACATTAGAAACAGCAAGAGATGATCTAAGATCTGTACAGATCTCTGCATACAAAACTTAGGCACCCATATATCATATGGGTCCATACAGACAAAATTTTCTTTTCCCCATAGATTAATAAAAAAAAAATCTAGTATCCCATATGATGTATGGTCTCCATGACAGCACTGGTTCCCACAGAAAAACTGTTATCCAAAACTGAATCAAATATGATGGCAATTATATAACAATTGACATTTATAAGCAGTAGCAATATTAGTATCCAATATTGTTTTATTAACCCAACTGTTTAGGCTAAAAAAGTATGAACTTGAATTAAATACCTAAAAAGGCTTCCACAACAGGTGTATCAGCTAGGATCTATCAAGACCGTGGCCTCCTAGGTCCCCAGACTTGAGTCCTCTGGATTTATTTTGTTTGGGAATATTTGATATGTTTTGTGTATTGCAGCCTTCTTGATGTAAACGAACTCCGGTAATGCAGTGTCATTAGAGACACTAGGATATTCTTCGAATGTGTATGATTTTCAGTGAGGAAATGTGTGGATGTTGATGACTTAAAAATCTACTTAAAACGATCAATAAAATGCTCTTAAAGTAAAGGGAAAAAACACAAAATTAAAAAAATGCATTTAAATATTATTCAAAGTACTCGCACCACAACTTCTTAAAAATTAGTCATCTTGTTTCAGTGACTGCCCTGCAAATCTCTGAGAGAGAAGGCAATTTGCTGGAATTTGACTAAGATAAAGGAAAAGGACATGCAACAAAATGAAACTTTTAAGGGAAAACTATAGATTTTAATGAGGGTTTATAATGTTTTTCAATCAGGGGTGGTCCATGTCAGTGCCTTTATTCTCTGTCTCCTACTCTTCACTTTTGTTACCAGACCTTCCAGATAAGGGAGTGTGAATACAAAACATATTGTGGGTGCAGCATGCATTCTTGCAATCTTATGTTAAAATACTGTCTACTATAATACATCCCTTCTGAACAATATTGGGGACATAACGTCCTATTGTCCAGGAAACGGTGAAAGTCTTCCTCCTCTTCCAAACATAAATTCTAAAGATACTCTCGTACCGACAAAACAGTAGCGGCCAAAGCTCTTACTTAAACTGAGCTGTTGTAAAACATTTTATATTACTTCCGTTGTGTGCGGTGATGTCGTCAGAGTTTGCTCCAAACTATAAAACTCAAACTTCAATGGTATTCACTTGTTCAGTAAGTAATTATTTAAAAAAAAATATAGGTAAAAATATTTAACAGGCCTATTTGTAAAGAAGAAAGTAAAATCCATTCCAAATGATCTAAAAGTTCTTCAGAGTATTAAAAATGGCAAAAATATGTAAAAATAATCTATTAGCTCAAAAAATGCAATATAAAAATTACTTTTGTACGTCAATATTAACACAAAGGATTTCTACCAGTGGTCTGCATCGGACGTTTTCGCTCGAGCACCAAGTAGTTCATAGCATAATCCGATAGGTAGCGCACATGCATGATGGGTAAAATTGTCACGAGCGATAAATCCTCGAACGGTATAAGCCGAGCGTTAGACATTCGTTCTTGTTACAGTGATGAACTGTGTAGTAACATCATAGATATTTATCATTTCAAAACTTAGGAGTGTTTAACTAACCTCTCCATAGTACAACTACAAAACCTGCTTTAAAAAGTAATATAAATGTTGTAGGTTTTTTTTTTTTTTTTTTTTTTTTTTTTTTTTTTTTTTTTTTTTTCCCCACACAGGAGTGATTTTGTTTTTGCCACATCTGATAGATGTTATTGGATGTAAATGTAATTATAAACGGAGAACACAATCACGATAATGCAAGAACTGTATCAAGTTTTGTAGTAATAATAATCTCTAATAATTAGTGTATCAATCTTTGCGTCTGTAACAGTTGTGCAGCATTATTATTCGTTTTATTATATTTTCTGTGACGTTATCTCTGTACTAATATCGTTATTAATCTACTGCTATATCAATAATATTTTTTGCGAGATCGTGCGTATTTGCTTGTTTTCCGCACAGAACCAATACGCGGTAAGTGTGAAATACCACATTCAGTATTCCCAACGTAACACACATAACAATTTCCCTCTTCTTACCGCTTAAGCGCGACATTCATTTTACTGCTTTGGGCTTTTAACATATTATTTTTAGAGACGTTTAACATAGTAATAATTATAAATTGGAAACTTACCACTGCAATTTCACCTAAATTGCAATGTTAATTATTGTTTTTAAATATTTGCAAAAATTAAGTAAAGTCTACTACACGAAACTTATTGCATTCCTGATACAAGTAACATTAAGGAAGCCGTGAAAAAATCAACAAGATTCCAGATGCCGATGTTATTACTGCAATATGTTATATAAATAATATTGTTAAAATATTAAAATGAAAAATAAATCATTACATAACCTTACCGTTTGTTTTAAATTCGCATTTATAGACTGGGGGAAAAAAAAGACAGACTTATATCACGGCCTGCTGGAGTATAGTAAACACAGAAAATATTTTATAGCAACAATGTTGAAGAAAGATATTTTGGTTTTCCGAAGTTTCCGTCATTAAACAGAAACCAACATGGATATTTCATTGCAACTAATTAGAAATTCGTCTTTCAGGTATGTAATAAACGATCTTCGCACAAAATAATGTACGATACACGAGCGGTATGTTTGTTTTCATGTTCTCAGAAATTAAAAAAGCTCAACTACGTTTCGCTTTTTCAATCTTTTCCTCGAACATGAAAACGTCAACATACCGCTCTTGTAACGTATATTACTATTGCAAAACGTTTCTACATTGTCGCAGTATATAGGCGGAACACTATGTATGGACCTATCATATTATATATGTGGTAAATCAAATATTGAATAATTATTAATTAGCAATAATAATAACTATATCGTAGTTTTCCATACTATTTTATTTATAACTTCATGTTCCTGTTTTGGTACGTTCCATTGACTGTTCCATTAAACGTTTGTCATAAACGCAGAAAATAAAGCCTTATTTTTACCGTGTGAGCAAAACATATTTGTATCGTATCTGTCGCCTTCCATACAAGATAAGACATGTCGGTGAGATGTACTGTGCTTCTATTTATTACGAGCGTATCACGACCGATCGTATCTCACTCGAGGGTGCGACACTCGACCGAGTTCAAGCGAGCGATTTAACTCCAATGCAGCACTCTAATAGGGGTCATCCTAATGTGAAAAATAAGATGACTTTTCATCAACATCCATCCTCTAGTTAAAAACGATATCTTTCTCCAGTGCATATCAGATGTTATGTTACTCTAGAGAACCTCTACTGACGAGGCACAATCAAGTCCCACAGATTCCAGAAACATCTGGTTTGCAGAGTTTGTACCTATAATTATGAAACACCCTGTATACATATCAGAAAATAGTACATATTCCTCTTTATTTAATATTAGGATAATGAATATAGAAAATATAGTAAGATAAGCTATGGTTTTATTATTACATCAAATCTGAAACAATGTGTTAAATTATATGGCTTTCTTGTATACATTTCTTTGTCACTATGGTATGGTAGTAGCGTCTTTAATTTCACTTGCACATATTTTGTAAAATTCTTTTAGTCTTACCCCTTTGCAGTTCTTCATGCCAAATTTAGTGCGTTCACAAGAACCAAGTGTGAATAGGTAAACTCACTGCAGTTAATTGATGTGGCACACTTCATTGTCAAGATTAGTAAAAAAACTCAATAGCGGTCACTTTGTCTGTCTCTATCCGAGTATTTCCCAGAATACTTGCTCACAGAGTAACGGTCGCTGTAGCGATCGTCAGGATATTTGTCCTCGGCCTTGTAGTGAATTTCAGGTGATCCAATGTGCTTCTGCCAGTGATGCGTCCAATAAAGATCTTCCGGTGACACTTCCTTGGGTGACTTGACATCTTTACAGACGATGACGCAGTATATGAGGCTTCCGATCAGTGTTAAAAAACCAAATATGAGAAATACTATGCCCAGGATCCTGAAATCAGACAAGGAATTGCACCAGAAAACAAAATAATATTTAACAATATTTTCTTTAAGTCCGTCATAAACTTATCTTATATAAGGTAGGTGTCCCTGATATGGCCCTGATATGACCTTACTAATAGACGGTAATTATACACAGTATTTAAAGGGTGTAAATGATATGTTGTTATTGAAGTGTTGTATCAGTGAAGAATTATGTTGTGTCAGTGAAGTGTGTTGTATCAGTGAAGAAGTATGTCGTGTCAGTGAAGTGTGCTGTGTAAGTGAAACGTGTTCCTGTCAGTGAAGCTTTATATTTTATAGTGGCAGTGCAAAGAATTTGAACAGTGAAATGTTTTTGAAGTGTTAGTGAAATCAGGATAGAATCAGTGAAATGTGTCGTAGTTCCAGTGCAGTGAGTGAGTTGACAGCGAAATGAGTGTAATGTTGAAAGGTACTTGTGCAGATATGAACATATACTCGTGGGTTTTAGTTCGATCTTAGTTTTAAGATACAAATTAGAATATTTCAAATGTTATTTTAAGTGATTGTTTCATTTAATTTGGTATATTCCCTGTTGTTGTTATTATTATTATTATTATTATTATTATTATTAGTAGTATTAATTATTAGTATTATTATTAATTGTATTTTTAATTAATGTTTATTATTGTCATTATTGAGTGTAATTAGTTACCACTGCCACCGAGTATATACCAGTGGCGTAGCATGAAATTTTGAATAGGGGAAGCTAACTCAAGTTGTCTTTCATGCAATATGAGAAAACGTATTACAAAAATACACTCTTAAAATAAATAGTAGTCAATATCAAGTCAGCAGTCGAAGATTGGTTGGAACCTCGTAAGTAACACCAATAAGGCATGACCTTAAATGATACGTAGTAAAATTTGATTTCACGGTTTACACATATCTCTAACAAATAGACACGTATACGTATAACATTAGCTCACTCCCTGTCATACTTAGAGAAATCACAATATATTAGTATCATTACGTAAGTATGCGTCTGTCTTTTGGTTGTGTCCTTCATTGACAGCAAGGGAGTCGGTCATTTGTTTTTTAAATCACACTTTTGTTCGTAAGTCAGTTTTGATAATACAATTGTCCTAAAAAATTCAAGTAAATTAGTGTCAGGAACTTATTTCGCTCATTATTTATTATATCAGCCACAATGCACACTAACACTTCAACTGAACACAACTGACGAAAAGGGATAACTCGGAAACTACTTATTTTAAATGTTAAAGCTAGCTTCTTTGCGAGCCTTGCGACTAGAGTAGCTTAGGAAGGGATGGAAAATCTGCGGGGTGGATTACACAGAAGAAACCGGTCTGCTTGGAAGCTGGTGTGTGCAGGCTTCTTGTTTACTGCTGCATCACAAATCATCCTGAGCTGCCGCATCACAATATTTAATGCGTAAATATAAATTCTATTAAAATTAATAAATAATTTTCTTCATAAACTGCAGGTTTATTATGAAATTATTATTAACTGGGGAAGCTAAGCTTTTTAGCTTACATTGACGCTACGCCACTGGTATATACCCATTGCAGTGTGAATAAATACATACACAAGATTTGAGAATTTTTCTAGCCGCCATTTTGAAAAAAAATGTAAACCACTTTTTTCTTACTCCTCAGTCTAATGGACTTTCTTAAAACAATTTCCTTTCCCCATAAAAACAGCTTTAATTGTCCAGAAAGTTCCAAATTCCAAAAGTCTACCTAGTGGCCATATCAGGAACATGTGCACATGATATGGCCACCCTTGTTCCATGTTCTACAAATCGTGATTGTTTTCAGTTTCATAGCGCAGTTGTGTTAAAATTAAATAATTTTGGTGTAAAATGAATAAATATGACACTTAATAATCTGTTTTATAATTCAAAAGTGTAGTCAAAACAGCTATTTCCATAAAAAATTAAGTTGTTTTTCTTAAAATACAAAACTTTTGCGTAATCCCAGCTATAAGGCATGTAAATTTGTCAGGTGAAAAAAATAAAAGTGAAATGAACTTAATATGGCCATGGTGCATTTGACATGGCCATATCAGAAGCAGGTAAGCTTTCACGAAAATCGTTTGATTATGAACAACTCTTAAAAATACGCCATCAACGACAACACCAATCAACAGAACATTAAAAACTGAATGGAGAACTATGGTTTTCGTGAAACAAGTATTTGAAAAACATGCAAAAAACAAAGGAGACTTACCAGAGAAAAATAAGAAGAGGTCACATGAAAACCGCAAAACAGGCAACTGACGCCATATTGCTCAACCTGACTGGATGGAAAACGATCAAGTGACATACCAGGATGCCCTTTCACTGAATGCTGCTGCAATTTAGCGGATTTTTTGATTAACTAACTCACAATAGGGGGGTGGCCATATCAGGAACATGGCCATAACATGGCCCACCTTAATAATGTGATATTTTTATTTCATTCTACTTGATGAACGTTTTCGGTTTTGTAAACCACCTTCAGATCACTGTTACTTCTATTGAACTGTTATACTGATGTGCAATGGGTTACATTAACCGTATTGTATTAAAATATAAAATGTGAGATAAAACGTTGATGAATGTACATATTTAAAATGGTAACATATTAAATTAAATTAGTCTAAGATGAAGGTTTTGCAGTGTATACAGTCCTTTCAGATATGAAACAGTTATTTTCTTATGACCTTTTACATAATAACTATCATGGGACTGCATTTACAAATAGTTATTGCATAATTATGAATCATTGAAATTCGTTGGAATAGATATGCAGCATCATGCTTGGATTTACGGAGCGCCCAGGAGCGGTCTTGTGATCTGAAACTACGCGAAAATTGTATTGTATTATCGCTATAAAAACAATTTTGTGCGAGATCGTGCGTATTTGCTTGCTTTCCGCACACAACCAATACGCGGTAAGTGTGAAATACCACATTCAGTATTCCCAACGTAACACACATAACAATTTCCCTATTCTTACCGCTTAAGTGACATATTCATTTTACTGCTTTAGGCTTTTAACATATTATTTTTAGAGACGTTCAATATAGTGATAATTATAAATTGGAAACTTACCACTGCAATTTCACCTAAATTGCACTGTTAATTATTGTTTTTAAATATTTGCAAAAATTAAGTAAACTCTACAACTCTACTAAAGTTACTGCATTCGTGATGCAAGTAACATTAAGGCAGCCGTGAAAAAATCAACAAGATTCCAGACTCATCATAGACTGGGGGGAAAAAAAGACAGACGTATATCACGGCCTGCTGGAGTATAGTAAACACAAAAAACATTTTAAAGCAACAATGTTGAAGATAGATATTTTTGTTTTGCAAACTTGCCGTCATTGAACAGAAACCAAGATGGAGATTTCATTGCAACTAATTAGAAATTCCTCTTTCAGGTATGTAATAAACGATCTTCGCACAAAATAATGTACGATACACGAGCGGTATGTTTTCTTTAAATTCTCGGAAATTAAAAAAGCTCAACTACGTTTCGCTTTTTCAAACTTTTCCTCGAACATGAAAACTTCAATATACCGCTCTTGTAACGCATATTACTATTATATTAAACATTTCATAGCGTATTTTAGGAAAATCATTGATTTAATTTCCAATATGCTCAGCCAGTTTAAGAGACCAGTGTATTATGATAATAAATTATTGAAATAATTTTAATTTTCTCCTTTAAATACGCAGAAATATGATCCGAACAAATATAACGTCATATAATTCGTTTTCAGAACGAAATTTGTTTGGATCAAATTTCTGCACCTTTAAAGAACAACTAAATTGTTTTCAATCATATATTATCATAATACACGCTACGAAATGTTTCATATAAAACAATTTTTATCTCTAAAACGAAGGAAAATTGTATTAAACTTTTTTGGTTGAAATATCTCGAAGAATAACTCCCTGAAGTTAATAGCATTACTTACGGTTCACTTTGTATATACAATGAAACCTCTCCTTACGGACACCTCCAAGATACGGACACTCCTCATATACAGACAGATTTTTATGTCCCAACTGAAATAATATAGAAATAATGATAAATTTAACTCTCTTTTACGGACACTCTCAGACACGGACACGGACAGCTGTTTCACAGTCCTAAAGCTTGCTTTACCTCTTGACTGCGGACAGAACTTGGATTTCGAGACCTAATGTGTTACAAAAATGAAAAATTTAGTACAAAAATTCTATAACATGAAAGAAGACAATAGGCCTAAGGGTCTCGTAGGCTACCACTAGCCCAGCCGGCTACCCCTTGTTAGCTAGAAGCGGGTGGATAAACAAAGTCATAAAATTTACCCTGTCTGATGTGTCCAAGGTTTCCGCGGTCGTGAAATTGTATTCGACACATGATAAGGTTAGTAGGATTATTCTCTTCACTTCAGTTGTTCTGTTTCGAGAGACATGGCACCTGAACGTAAAGGTTAAGTTGAAAACTGTAAATTACAGTACTTCATAACTGTAGACCTAGAATAAAATTGCATGGCACAGTACTGTATTTTCCTTTTTCGGTCTTATCTATTGTAGTTCCAAGTTGGAAAGAATTTACTGTAGTACAGTAGACTGTATTTAGAATTAAACTACAGAAATACATTTCATTTAAAGCGTGAAGGGCTACATAACATATATTATAAATTTACTGTTAGATTGGGGAGCCTCCCTCCTAATAAAGGACATCTCCCAGATGCGGACAGAATGTTATGTCCCTTCTATGTCCGTAAATGAGAGGCTTCACTGCATTTCACAATTTCACAGCATTTGGTCACTGTTATTTCTGTGGTGTTCGGGTAAAGGGGTATAAGTCATTTTTTTGTCCAGGTGGAATTTTGTTCCCCAGATGAACACACAAGTTAAATTATACAAGTGTGTGTGCAAAAATCAAAGAATACTAGCAGTTGATGTGTTTTATTTGTGTAGAAAATCATTTATAATAAGGGTTCCAAGTTTAATTTTCATTTATCTCCGAACTCATTTTTATGACTTTACCCAAACACCACAGAAGTATTTTACTTAATTCCAACTTACCAAACAAATAAAGGTTCGAAGAACTGGATGACGACAACAAATCCGAGAGTAACGAGAATCAGGCCCAAGTTGATGAGAAACATGAGGCAGCAAATGCCCTTGGTGTTCGGGCAGAATGGGTTGGGTGCAGTCATGGTCTCCACCATAAGCCCGCCTTTTCGCGAAGTTTTCGTCTTGACAGTTGAAACTTCTGAAGGTGCACGGCCACTACGGTAGGAATAGTGGCTTGGAGGTCGACTGTGGTGACTGTACCGAGACCCTCGACTGCAACAGAAATGTAATTCTGCTCAGAACAAGTTAAAAAAAAGTCAACATCATTGCAGAGGTGATTCAGGTATTCGTACAAAATCTATAAGGGGTCTCCAGCGAATAGGGATTATAAAGAATGGACACTTCGCGTCGGTACCTTTGATGTAGCCGGACTGATTTCAATGACCTTCAAGCCAGCTAAAGCGTGAGATTCTGCTTTCTCCCTAGAGTTGGCGCTGACATCACACCAGCTAGCAGTCGACACAGCGGGAATATAACACATAATTAATACATCTAGGTATTAAAGGAAAAGGTGTTATTTTATTTCAAGAATATACTCCCGGAAATAAATGGATTTTTTCTAAGGAGGGTCTGTCTTCCTCTGAATGGCGGGACGCAATTAAGATGAATGCTAACGTAGCACCAGTGAGAAGTCTTCATGGGAGATCCTTGGACGGTTTCCGTTGCAGATACTGCAACGAGATTGAAACCTTAGCACACGTCCTAGGATCCTGTCAGCATGGAGAACTCCTGAGAAATTCACGCCATCATAACATCCGAAAACTAATAGCACAAGCCCTTAGAAACAAATCCTTCGAGGTCCATGAAGAGATGCACTGCGTTGCGTCTGAAGGAGGCGGAATTAGAAGAGCGGACATCGTGGCTCTAGACAAGGCTAATAGTAAAGGCTTTATACTGGACCCAACTGTTAGATTTCAGATGAGCCAGACCCAACCATCCGAGGTCAACAAAGAAAAACAACAAATTTATGAGCCTACTATTCCGTATTTTCGAGAAAAATATCAGATGGAAGGCACCTGGGAAGTACATGGTTTAATGATCGGAGCGAGGGGCACCATCCCACGATCAACAGTAAACACTATCAAAACATTTGGAATCCATGACATCATTCCAAAAATAATTACTTCAACCATTAAAGGATCTGTGGCAATTCTGAAAAATCATTTATAATAATAATGGTTTATTTTAACTGGTAGAGTTAAGGCCATTCGGCCTTCTCTTCCACTCAACCAGTATGATAAAAATTACTACAGTGCTATGAATATAACAAAATTAATACAATACAATACAATAGAATTCAAAGTAATACAATACTACAAATACAAGACAATATAATACATAATTAATATAATACAATGACAATTCTTTTCGTCTTCACAACACCAATAAAATAATAATAATAATAATAATAATAATAATAATAATAATAATAGTAATGATAGTCATATCTAAATTAAATTAAATTAAATTATTAAGCTCGATCACAAGTTTAATTTCAATTTGACTGCGCCCGTAAGATTACGGAATATCATAATCCCCCCCCCCTTTTCTATTCGTTAGTGTGTGATTGTTACATAATATATATGTACAAATTTGTTATTTCTTAAACTTCAGCTCCTAGTTCACATTTCAATTTGACTCATCTATCTTACTGTAATCATTACTATTCTTATATGTGTGTTATTCTGTGTTTTTGGCAACCCAGGATGCCTGGGCAGACTATTTCTTGAAATAAATTATATATATATATATATATATATGTACTCAAATAAAATAAATTGGATCCATAAAATAATAAATCCGTCATTAACTGTAATGCCTAGACTCTAGAGTTCCTTTATAATGAGAGTTGAGACGTTGACCCCAACAACAATTAAAATATGTAATGATTTGATAGCGCTGAAAATGGAAAAACAAAACTCTTGTGAGAAGTAAAAACCATATACCTATATTATATTGTATACACATATTAAACGAATTCGATACTTAATTTTATAATGTATTATATTATTTTATAATATAATGTATTATATCTGAAATATAAAATATTATTATTACAACTAGTTTGTCACTGAGAAATAAGGAAAAGCTGTTAACTTGAATTTATTTGAAGCAAAGTGTTACTGGATTATGCAATAAGGTAGGCGATGTTTGGATCCTGTGTCTCAACTCTACTCTCAATTATTATCTTAGCGTATGCTCGATTACACTAACCTCTAGCGCTTGAAAGTGGAACTAAACGCTGGCGCACAGAGAAACAAAGCACAGGAAAATTCGCTCAGTATCCGTTCTTTATAATCCCTATTTTCTGGGGTCTCGTCTCGACATACGAAATTTACACGAAAATCATCCACACTATTGAAATACGCCTCGTGCTTAAATCTTTCCACTCGCGCAATAAAGATCACGCTCACAAGTACCATACGTAATTTTATCCATGCCCATAACGAAAAATTATGTTTTATAAAAGAAAATATGTTGAAAATAAGTCCTCATATAATCACATACCATGGCATGGAGTTTAGAATCGATACGTACTAGATAGGTTATGATGTAGGAGGCCATGATTAGTGAAAAATGGTAGGCAGCTAATAGGGATTATAAAGAATGGACACTGAGCGAATTTTCCTGTGTTTTGTTTCTCTGTTCGCCAGCGGATAGTTCCACTTTCAAGCGCTAGAGGTAATGTAATCGAGCATACGCTAAGATAATAATTGAGAATAGAGTTAAGGCACAGGATCCAAACATCGCCTACCTTATTGCATAATCCAGTAACGCTTTGCTTCAAATAAATTCAAGTTAACAGCTTTTCCTTATTTCTCAGTGACAAACTAGTTGTAATAATAATACTCGTATTTTATATTTCAGATATCATAAATTATATTATAAAATAATATAATACATTATAAAATTAAGTATCGAATTCGTTTAATATTTGTATATAATATAATATAGGTATATGGTTTTACTTCTCGTAAGAGTTTTGTTTTTCCATTTTCAGCGCTATCAAATCATTACATATTTTAATTGTTGTTGGGCTCAACGTCTCAACTCTCATTATAAAGGAACTCTAGAGTCTAGACATTGCAGTTAACGAAGGATTTATTATTTTATGGATCCAATTTATTTTATTTGAGTACATAATGTACCTAGATGTATTAATTATGTGTGTTATATTTCCGCTGTGTCGACTGCTAGCTGGTGTGATGTCAGCGCCAACTCTAGGGAGAAAGCAGAATCTCACGCTCTAGCTGGCTTGAAGGTAATTGAAATCGGTCCGGCTACATCAAAGGTACCGACGCGAAGTGTCCATTCTTTATAATCCCTATTCGCTGTGGTAGGTATCTAAGGCGTTGGATAAATAACAAATCATATAATTTTAGTACATATTTTTTTTTTTCATTTTATACGTGTATTTTCGTCTTTTTGAAGTTTCAGGGATTATGTAGAAGTGTTCACGGGACTAATGTGATTAAAATAATTTCACACTTTACTTCTGTAAACTTAAGAGGAATATTAAAACATAATTAATCATCGTGTCTGTTTAGCTCAGTTGATTAACGCGTGTTATTAAATCCTATAAACGCAACTTCGTTGGTTTAAGTCTCCTCACCTCCCAAAAGGTAAATTATTACACATTAAAAAAATATATATTAGATATGAATGCAATGCACAAATTACGACGTAGTAGATAGAGAAAAGAGAAGGAGATTGAGTGTATTTAAGAAATGGTAATAAAGAAGTAGAGGTAGTGACATCTAGTGACTAATATATTAACTTCTTGAGTAACAGTTCAATGGAAAAGTATACGTGTGTACCCGGTACTAGGAAAATACTAATGAACTGTGAGATAAAGTTCAAACTGTGAGGTAAAGTCTTTATCTCACTAGTGGAATAAAGTAATGTTGAATAAAAGCCTACTTTACAAACGCAAAAATATTTATTAAAGGCATGTTTTTCGTTATGGTCATGGATAAATTATTCTTTATTAGTTTTCCTATCTATATGGACAAAAATCACGATCCTATTTGCAATAGTTACCGAATAAAAGGTTGTTAAACATTTGAGAAAAAAAATTTTCTGCAAAAAAACTATTAACTTTCTATCAATATGATATTGTAGTTTTTTTTATTACATACAACATGAGATATTCGCCCTGAAAATCTGCAAGATTATTCACTATTTCACTTCCACTCTGTATAATAGAGTTTTTTCATAAAATTAAAAATAGAAAAACTATTTCATACTTTTTACTCACCTGGTATAGAGCAGATAGTATCGTATTTTCAATCATTGTGCATAAAAACGTAGTTCTGAATTGCTTTAAATGAAGCACTTGAATTTACTTTTTTATTTTATCAACAAATAACCAATAGCTATAAATAGAGGAGTAAGACAAGGGTGCCCATTGTCACCGTCACTTTTTAATGTGTATATGGACGACATCGTGCTGAAGTGGCAGATGGATTTGAAAGTACATTTTAAAATAAAAAAAAAAACATAAATTTAGATACGATGCTTTTTGCCGATGATCAGGTTTTAATTTGTGCTTCCGAAGATGACCTACAAATGTCAATATTTAAATTAAACAAAATTAGCAAAGAAAATAGCTTAACTATATCGGCTACTAAAACAAAAGTGTTAGCCTTTAGAGGATTAGAAACAATTAGAGCCAAAATCGTGTTGAATGGAAGAATGATAGAACAAATTAATGCCTTTAATTATCTGGGCTGCAATATCTCATATGCAAGAAAAGAAGATTTTACAAATAAAATAATAGTAGGCCTACATTATGCAACAAGCCTATAATGATAATAATTAGGAAGCGAGTATGGATGTTTATGAAACAAGCGCAAGCGAGTTTCATAATTTTTCATACGAGCTTCTTAATTACCATTATAGGCGAGATTCATACGACTTTTTATGCTCGACCATATTTCTAACTTGAAATTATTCAGATGTAGCCTATACATTTTATTTGTATCTGACAAGATCGGAAGTGACCTTGTTCTAGGTCGTGAATTGTGAGATGTGCGCAGACGCGAAAGTATTGATTTTTTCCGAGGAACAATAATGTCATTGACCTTGATGTAATCCCGTTAAACTTGATATAACCTTGATTATTGAATTCGACATTGAAAAACGAGATGACAAATTGAATTTATTTGAATATTATTTACAATTAATGCTAATTATTATAGTAACAGAACATAACCTTCTGCGACAGTATTGGATTTCCAACCTCCGTGACTTTTCGCTAATTCTCTTTCGATTGCATATCCGAGAAATATCGATACTTGCGGTTTTATAACGGTACAAAGCTGACTTGTCATTGGCTGAACACCTGTAAGCTGAGTTGTCATTGGCTGAACACCTGTAAGCTGAGTTGTCATCGGCTGAACACCTGTACTTTAATGAGTAGGTGTACTGAACACCTGTACTTTAATGAGTAGGTGTACTTTAATGACATGCATTAAAGGACTGCTACCAGGTGTATAATTACTACATTTCGGCATGGTCGAGCATAAACAAATTTAATTATTTCTGTGGGGTAATAAAAAGAACTTTAAAATACACTAGCAAAGAAACAAGATTTTAATTTTATAAAGTTATGGCAGTCCCTATGTTGCTGTACGGCTCTGAACCCTGGACTCTTACTAAATCCGAAGAAAAAAGAATCGAGGTGATAGAAATGAGATTTTTGAGGAGTATAGCAGATTATATTCCCTTAGACAAGAAACGCAATGAAGACATCAGACTAGAACTGAATATATTCAATTTAATTGAAAAACTCACAGAATATAGGAATAAATGCAAGCAACACGTTGAAAGAATGACTCAAGACCGTATTCCTAAATTAATATTCGACTACAGACCAACTGGTAAACGAAACATAGGTAGACCCAGGAAAAGATGGCTTCAACAATTTTAAAATGTATATACTCCGTATGTAGATGAAATTATTGGGGAACATCAGTGTGGTTTTAGGCGTAATAGATCAACTATTGACCAGATATTTTGTATTCGACACATAATGGAGAAAAAATGGGAGTATAAGGGTACAGTGCATCAGTTATTCATAGATTTCAAAAAGGCATATGACTCGGTTAAGAGAGACATTTTATATGATATTCTTGTTGAATTTGGTATTCCCAAGAAACTAGTTCGTTTAATTAAAATATGTCTCAGTGAAACGTACAGCAGAGTTCGTATAGGTCAGTTTCTGTCCAATTCACTGTGGGCTAAAGCAAGGAGATGCACTGTCACATTTACTTTTTAACTTTGCTCTAGAGTATGCCATTAGGAAAGTCCAGGATAACAGAGAGGGTTTGGAATTGAACGGGTTACATCAGCTGCTTGTCTATGCGGTTGATGTGAATATGTTAGGAGAAAATCCACAAACGATTAGGGAAAACACGAGAATTTTACTGGAAGCAAGTAAAGAGATAGGTTTGGAAGTAAATCCCGAAAAGACAAAGTATATGATTATGTCTCGTGACCAGAATATTGTACGAAATGGAAATATAAAAATTGGAAATTTATCTTTTGAAGAGGTGGAGAAGTTCAAATATCTTGGAACAATTGTAACAAATGTAAATAATACTCGGGAGGAAATTAAACGCAGAATAAATATGGTAAATGCATGTTATTATTCGGTTGAGAAGCTTTTATCATCCAGTCTGCTGTCAAAAAATCTGAAAGTTAGAATTTATAAAACAGTTATATTACCGGTTGTTCTGTATGGTTGTGAAACTTGGACTCTCAATTTAAGAGAGGATCATAGGTTAAGTGTGTTTGAGAATAAGGTGCTTAGGAAAATATTTGGGGCTAAGAGGGATGAAGTTACAAGAGAATGGAGAAAGTTACACAACACAGAACTGCACGCATTGTATTCTTCACCTGACATGATTAGGAACATTAATTTCAGACGTGTTAGATGTGCAGGGCATGTAGCACGTATGGGCGAATCCAGAAATGCATATAGAGTGTTAGTTGGGAGGCCGGAGGGAAAAAGACCTTTGGGGAGGCCGAGACGTAGATGGGAAGATAATATTAAAATGGATTTGAGGGAGTTGGGATATGATGATAGAGACTGGATTAATCTTGCTCAGGATAGGGACCAATGGCGGGCTTATGTGAGGGCGGCAATGAACCTCCGGGTTCCTTAAAAGCCAGTAAGTAAGTAAGTAAGTAAGTAAGTAAGTAAGTATATACTTCATGAGACCGGAAAGAGCCAAACAAGACTTAAACCATGTGGATGATGATGATTTTATCTTTTTCGGGAAGCTACAGCGATCCAGCTCGAAAGCCATGGCCACCCATAGGTTAAGAACCCTTGAACTAAGCTGTGATATAATATGTGTGAGAATAAGTTGTATGAACGAGTGGTCGAGGGATTGTACCTAGTTCACACCAAGCGCCATTGTTTATTTGTGTCAATGTCAATGCATTGTTTCAAATCAGGAACTCATGTCAATAAAATAATTGAGGTTTACTATTCCTTTATAGCCGAATTTCTCAATCAGACGGTAATGGAAAGAAAATCTTTTATGGTGAGCCATGATGTGAAGTTCTTTTGTGATAATTTATTCCAAAGAATTCTGCAATTTTCGTACATTTGCAGGCGTTGCCCAATTATTTGTAAATAAATTAAGTTAAATTTAGTTCTGGGGCGCCATTTTCCCTCCGAAAATAAATTAAAACGTTTCTTCCGTTTTCACTTGCAGGATGAGTTTAATTTCATTAATCAAGTCAATAATTTACCATAATATTAAAGCAGTTAATACTTGTTCAGTTATTATACAAATGTTAGAAGAGTGTATCCAAGAATGAAGAACCTTTTAAGTTCTTTGTATAAATCTATGCAAAGATAATAAACGAAAGAGTAAGAGCAATATCTGAAACTTTAATAGGTGAAGAACAAAGTCGATTCAGAACTGGTCGATCAATATACTTACTTAATTACTGGCTTTTAAGGAACCCGAAGGTTCATTGCCGCCCTCACATAAGCCCGCCATCGGTCCCTATCCTGTGCAAGATTAATCCACTCTCTATCATATTCCACCTCCCACAAATCCATTTTAATATTATCCTCCCATCTACGTGTTGGCTTCTCCAAAGGTCTATTTAGCTCCGGTCTCCCAACTAACACTCTATATACATTTCTGGATTCGCCGATACATGCTACGTGCCCTGCCCACCTCAAACGTCTGGATTTAACTTTATTTTGAATAAAATTTAATGTTTTGTATAACAAAGGTGACTAATATTAGCTTAATTTCATTGTTGTCGGTTTTATTAAATGATGCATGTTTGTAGTATGATTTTAGTTTTGTTAAGATGGCATATTTGATATAATAATCGAAACTATTTACTTACTTACTTACTTACTTACTGGCTTTTAAGGAACTCGGAAGTTCATTGCCGCCCTCACATAAGCCCGCCATTGGGCCCTATTTTGAGCAAGATTAATCCATTCTCTATCATCATATCCCACCTCCCTCAAATGCATTTCAATATTATCTTCCCATCTACGTCTCGGCCTCCCTAAAGGTCTTTTTCCCTCCGGCCTCACAACTAACACTCTATATACATTTCTGGATTCGCCCATACGTGCTACATGTCCTGCCCATCTCAAACGTCTGGATTTAATGTTCCTAATTATGTCAGGTGAAGAATACAATGCGTGCAGTTCTCTGTTGTGTAACTTTCTCCATTCTCCTGTAACTTCATCCCTCTTAGCCCCAAATATTTTCCTAAGCACCTTATTCTCAAACACCCTTAACCTATGTTCCTCTCTTAAAGTGAGAGTCCAAGTTTCACAACCAACCAGAACAACCGGTAATATAACTGTTTTATAAATTCTAACTTTCAGATTTTTTGACAGCAGACTGGATGATAAAAGCTTCTCAACCGAATAATAACAGGCATTTCTCATATTTATTCTGTGTTTAATTTCCTCCCGAGTATCATTTCTATTTGTTACTGTTGCTCCCAGATATTTGAACTTCTCCACCTCTTCAAAAGATAAATTTCGAATTTTTATATTTCCATTTCGTACAATATTCTGGTCACGAGACATAATCATATACTTTGTCTTTTCGGGATTTACTTCCAAACCTATCTCTTTACTTGCTTCAAGTAAAATTCCCGTGTTTTCCCTAATCGTTTGTGGATTTTCTCCTAACATATTCACGTCATCCGCATAGACAAGCAGCTGATGTAACCCGTTCAATTCCAAACCCTCTCTGTTATCCTGGACTTTCCTAATGGCATACTCTAGAGCAAAGTTAAAAAGTAAAGGTGATAGTGCATCTCCTTGCTTTAGCCCACAGTGAATTGGAAATGCATCTGACAGAAACTGACCTATACGGACTCTGCTGTACGTTTCACTGAGACACATTTTAATTAATCGAACTAGTTTCTTGGGAATACCAAATTCAATAAGAATAGGCTATAATAATCGAAACTATACATTATATAATCGATACCTATGCAATACTCGGGGTGGGTCCTATAATGAATCTGTTCCGATGCTACGAACGAAATGTGCATTCATCCGTGTCGTACATTAGATCAGTTGGATGAGTTACTCCTGGGAAAAGCTTCGCAGTAGACAGAACAAGACGAGAGTTTGGACTTCCCTTGTTTTACTTTGTGAACCAACATCCTTGTTTAGGCCTGTGAACCAATCTTATCTCTATATGTCTCCGTACACATCCGCTACGGACGAATATTATTGACTTCTTCCTGGGTTGAAAAATTATTCAGCCCATTTTTACGAGTGTTGATGTTTCCGCTTAGGTATTCCAAATATACTGCCTTCCACATAATTAAAGGCATTTACATTTCCAGCCACGCGTTTGCTTACAGACTGTGTTCATGATGTAAATATCACCGATGTCTGTGTAATATAAAGTATAAAAATAAGCAAGCAGTCTTTTTAAGAAATACAGGAAATCGCAGGAGGTTCTGGAAGGCAATCTTTCTGGTCAAGTCACTGCATGCTGAATCGTACATTGCAGAAACCTTTCATGCTCATGCACATTTGAATAAATTTATCAGGAGACATAAAAAACTGATTATCTTTAAAAGATTTTGTCATTTTGAAGATACTATTTTATTTATTAAAGTATAATAATAAGTTTAATGTTTGACATACATGAATTTGAATGTTTTTCTTTAGTATTTGCTGGAAAATAATCTGAATTTCCTGGACATGTGGGATTTCTGCAATTCATGATTGGTAACATTATTTTTCTTCTAATGGTTTCCACAGAAGGCACGGGTCTGTTTGCAAACTTTATTCTAAATTTACGTTTTGTTTTCGCACACGACTTTCTGACTTTTTGTACAGGGACATCATTTTATTTTTACTAACATTTTTAATATCAACCTGTCTTTACCTTTGGATTAAATGTCTAGAACCGGAAACACCGCTTGCTCCCCCTTCCAAGATGATGATACTGGCGTAAAATACAAATCACTTTACTAGGTATAGGAGGGAAGAAAAGCAGTTCATCCATTTATGTAAATTAGGAAATATCCAATTTTGAGTTTGATAATTTTCATTAGGTTTTTGTTTAATCAAAAATACAGTACTGTATTAACACTTAGTGTTTTTACTCACGAATTGAGCTATCCATTCGGACGTATTAATTATGCAATGTATATTGTACTGTTACAGCACATTAGCGTACAATATAGAGAATGAAGTTAAATTGAAAAATAATCATAATATGGATATTTAAACACATTTTTGAAAATGGTGGCCGTTCATTTCGATACAGGCTTCAGTTCTTTTGTGCATATTATCGTACTATAGACAATTGTACCTAATTCCAATTACCAGTTTCGTCCTTCGTACGAGTAACTCATGTTGAAATAATTCTATACCTACTCTGTAAAAGAGTACCTTACGTACTGTAAATTTAATCTTCACTTCTGCCCGATCCGAAAAGATAAAATTACTCAGAAATGCTATCTACTGTCCGTTCAAGTGGTTACGTCGCAGCGTCGTAGAAAGGGAGGAAATCACGTGACAGTTAATTACTTAACGAGGCCCTTTTATTTAAGTTATTTTAAACAGTTGTGTAATATTACGTAGACGTCCAATTCCTAACAGAAATTAATGTTTTCAGAAAAGAGCTAAGACAGCCCAGCTACTAGATTTTACAGAGGAGCGAACAGAAGCAGGTGGGGGAAACCGGGATGAGACATAGGCAAACGGACGACAGTACCTGTACGAAAATATGACTCAATATTGAAAGCTCTTTCGTCACTGGAAAACGCGAACATATTTCTGGAACGTACTATACTCACTAACTCAGTACTGCATACGCGGTCTTGGTTCTGTGTTGAGAACGGTTGGAAGTTTAGTAGTAGAGGAGGTGGGAGTGAAGTGCATTAAAAAACTCAGGTACAATAAAAATTGAAGTAAAATAAAATGATGTCCCTGTACATATACACATGTTCACGCTATGAGAATTTGTTAATAGGCATTACCTAAATACACAACAATCACTAAACTTTGTACACTTGAAGAATAAGACTTTTGTAAGAAGACTTGTGACTACAGCGAATGCCATATGGCGACTGAGGATCTACTACGCCGCATCTCTAACAACCCGCGCATGGAGCGAGCCCCCAGTAACCCGCTGTTTTCTCGCCTCACGTCATAAAAACGTCTCCATGGATAAATATATAATAGGATGCGAAACTGCGGTCAGCATGATCTGGCGGCGGGGGGCTCAAATAAGATGATCAGCGCCCAACGTCGTAGGTGGTGAACATTAGAACTACTTGTTGGGTACATTACCCAGAGTTCTCTATTTATCCGTTCGAGATATTGCTCGAAGAGACAAGATGGTAGACAGACACTTGCTAATAAGTGAACATAAAGTGATACTACGTGTGTGTATAAGCAGTGATGTTTATGGACGTTGTAAAAATAGTGTTGTTGAATGTATTGTAAAGTAATAGTAATATAAGACATTGAACTATTTAAGTAGTTCTTGCAGACTTTTCCATTGCGCTGTACAATAAATACCCAAAGAATACAATCCCAATTATCTAACCTTTTGCTTTATTTTTTTTCTCTATCTTCTTATATTTTAATTGGGTAGTGTAAAATAGATCGTCTCTTTTATCTTCCTGTTGGGTCCGGTAAAATTTTTCAGTAGAAGATGCTGTGAGGAATAAAAATGTAAATGTTTTATTTTAAATTGGGTTAGTTTTGAATATCGATTAGGGTGGGAGGGAATACTTTCTGCACAGTTTAACGTTTTCGTCACCAGGGTCGCTGCTAAGTGCATGGAGTAATTAGTTACTCTTTTCGCTACTTGGTGCGCTGCTAGATGTAATAATGCCCCTCCTCCCAACAGGTGGCAGCAAGATCAATTTCTACAACAGCGCCTCTAGTATGTGTTACGGCAAACTCAGTAAGTTTCGCATCCTATTATATATTCATCCATGACGTCTCTGCATGAAGCCTCACCTGAGCTCCGACGGAGCCTTGTATGCGGCGCTGGTGACGTAGATATCGGAGCCCTCGTTGTCGTAGTGGCTGTTCCTGGTGTTGCTGGCGGCAGATGGCGCCCTGCTCCCATTCCTGTGCTGTCTATCTCTCCTGTTCTCCCTGTTATTTCCCCTGCGGTGGTTCCTGCTGTCCGAGGACGCGCTTGTAGGGGCCACCACGGTCGCCGATGCTCGCTCGTTAGCGATCATGTACTCCGACATCGTCCGGTCCGAGGGCGCCCGATGGCTCTCCTCTCCGTCCGTGGAGTACGCGCTGAGCACAGAATAAAGGTGATTATCTATACATATATAATTTGAACTGGTAATGGAAATTATGAGAAAACGGCTGAAGGATTTTAATAAATGACTCCTCATTTTGAAGCTCGAAACTCAAAGTTTTTCAGAAAAATAGTAGTTTTCAGCGAAATGTCAATTTTTCAACATAATTTTCCTATTTTCCAAAATCCATCTGTCGTCAGTTTTGAGAACTAGCTAAACTAGCTAATTGCATTTCAGAATAAAACAAAACACACACTACAGTAAACAATATTATACGAAGGCCATGATCTGCAAGAATGCTGACATATTTAGAGCTCAAATTAAATTGGTTATTAAAAACTTAACTTACTAAAAATAATTTACAGGTGTGATTCTGTGGTGTGTAATTCTCTGGGTACAGCTGTGTATTGCATATTAAAAACTACAAAACTTGAGGTGGTTTGATGACATTATTACCATTAGAAATGAAATATTATTGTAGTTAATGCCATGATGAAAACATTAATTATAGATATTAATGCTATATTGATAATATGAAAGTGAAACGTTTTGGGGTTATTTAAGTAGATGTAGAGAATAACTTAAATTAGATTTTGATTTCTATATTTTACTGAGTGGCGGCTATATAGTATTTATAGTATATGTTACTGAAAGCTATAAAACTTACGTAAGATAATATTATTAAAAATCAAATATTTTTATAATTATTAATCAAGTGGGGTTGGGTCTTTTTCATATAGACTATTTAATGGCGGTGTGGTGTAGATATTTATATGCGTGGTTCTCTTCAGTATTGGCTCGAGAGATAGAGTATCTTTCATTATTATGGAAGCAAATAACCTTCAGAATGTCTGGTATTCTTCATTGAAAATAAATCTGAAAAATGTTTATTTGAACGTCTAATGAACTTAGTTTGCAGCATTTGCTGCACAAGCCACTAGTATTATTGAAAAGTCAAAAGGAGATTAGCAAAGGCAAAGGAAGCTTTTAATAGAAAAAGGAGCATCTTCTGCGGACCTCTGGAGAAAGAACTATGGAAGAGAAGTGAAGTGCTTTGTGTGGAGTGTAGCATTGTACGTGGCAGAAACATGGACATTACGACGAAGTGAAGAGAAGAGAATAGAAGCATTGTAAATGTGGATATGGAGAAGAATGTAGCGTGTGAAATGGACAGAATAAGAAACGAAGCTGTGTTGGAAAGAGTGGATGAAGAAAGAATGATGCTGGAACTGATCAGGAAGAGAAAAAGAATTGCCTGGGTCACTAGCTGAGAAGAAACTGCCTACTGAAGGATGCACTGGAAGGAATGGTGAACGGGAGAAGAGTTAGGGCAGAAGAAGATATCAGATGATAGAGACGACATTAAGATATATGGATCATATGAGGAGACGAAGAGGAAGGCAGAAAATAGGAAAGACTGGAGAATGCTGGGTTTGCAGTGAAAGACCTGTCCTTAGGCAGAACACTATGAATGAATGAATGAATGAATGAATGAATGAATATGATTGAATGTCTGCAAATGAACCTAATTTAATGGGTTTGAATGAAAATCCATTTGTAGATTGCAATGATAATAATAATAATAATAATAATAATAATAATAATAATAATAATAATACTTACTTACAAATGACTTTTAACCCCTTCAGGCCTGATGTAGGGTAAAGTTGCCTAATTCTGTGATACCCGTAATTCCGTGATACGTGTTTTTCACTGACTATCACGGGATTGGGTATATTGGTTGAAAGTTCACCGATGTCTCAAAAGTAGCTGAAAGATGCACTCTTTAGAGAAAGATGTCTGGTGCTATGATCGAACGGCAAAGCTTTGACTGACATTCAGTTTGAAAAAAGTATCACGGGATCAGAGGTATCACTGCATTAGGCAACTTTACCCTACATTATAGTGTACATTGTTTCTTTTTTGGAATGTCTTCGATACTTTTAAATATTTTGAAAAATTCAATGTGATAAAAAGGAAATATTATTTTTGAAACATTTCTATAAAAAAAGGTAAAGGTATCCCCGTAACATGCCATGAAGGTGCTTGGGGAGCATGGAGGTAGAGCCCCATGCTTTCTTTGACCTCGGCACTAGAATGAGGTGGTGTGGTCGGCACCACGCTCTGACCGCCTTTTACCCCCGGGAAAGACCCGGTACTCAATTTTATAGGAGGCTGAGTGAACCTCGGGGCCGTTCTGAAAGTTTGGCGAAACATTTCTACACCTGAATTAAAAATAAAATTTAAAATTTTGGGGCCCCAGGGGTAAAAATTGTTCCAAAATTTTGATTTTCTGTGAAGACTTGACGTGGTGGTAAAATTGAGAGTTAAGGGATGGTGGAGTACCGGCTTGTTACCCCTGCTGTGGATGAGTTGTCAGACCTCCGACCTGTCACGCAGGCGGCCCGGGTTCGAGTCCCGGTCAGGTCCGGGAGTTTTCATTGAAAAATCTATAGTGATGCTTGTGACGGACAAGGTCGCAGTTGGAGTTTTTCTCGGGGTTCTCTCGTTTTTCCCCATGTTAGACATCTACATAATTCCGTCACCATTTCTCCATTTCGTCATCATTCCATAGCATTCCCAGATCGCCGGTTGGCGACGCACGGAGGGGGCTGGCCTAGGGACGAGGGGGGATGCCTGGGTACGCAGCGAACCTTAGTGTAGTCAGCCGGTGTGGGTTTTGGAATGCGCCTAGCTTGAGGGTTAGCGCAATAAATCGTAACAGGTCGCAGTGCTGGGCCATAGTGCCCGGTGCTGGACCCCGGACTCGTTTCACCTGCATTATCATCCTCATCTCATTCAGACGCTAAATAACCTAGATGTTGATACAGCGTCGTAAAATAACCTAATAAAGTAAAAGTAAGCCATAGTGCCCCCTCCCGTAAATTCCATACTATTCCGTTGCCATCTTGTTTTTACAAGTCTTGATACCTTCTACCAGAGCTGTTCAGTTTACTCTACTAATGTTCAACTTTTAATTTTTCTAGGCCTCCTTGATGTTTCTTTGGTGATGGAAAGATGTTAATTCTAAAAAAAGCGAGGAGTGGATCGGGACAGCACGTTTGCACATCTCCTTTTTGTGATCGTTGCATGTATACTCTCTTAGTCACGGCCTCCTTGACACTACATTTCGTAACTTGTACATTCTTAAGTACACGTGCAATCGCTATAAGGAGCCTTTCTGTACGCTTTGTGACACAATTTTCACTCGTCATTTCAGTTTGAAAATACATCTGAAAGATATTCACAACTTACAATTTTTTAAATTAATCGTATGGGGAAAAGAAAGTTTTGTCTGTACGGAGCCATTGGGCATATAGGTACCTAAGTTGTCTACAATAGACTACAATGTCAAAGGAAAGGTGATGAAGAGTTGCACAGTCTCACAAAGGAAGAAATAAAATAGAATATAGATTTGGCAAAATAAGAATTGAATCGATGATTGCAGAAAGGGCCTGTCACTTCTTTACAGTTTTAAGATACATAAGAAAAACTATTTGAATGTTTCCACGACATTTTTATATGTATATACTTAATTTCTCTGGAAAGACTACATCAAAACAGTGGCGTAGCATGAAATTTTGAGCAGGGGAAGCTAACTCAAGTTGTCTTTCATGCAATATGAGAAAACGTATTACAAAAATACAGTCTTAAAATAAATAGTAGTCAATGTCAAGTCAGCAGTCGAAGATTGGTTGGAACCTCGTAAGTAACACCAATAAGGCATGACCTCAAATGATACGTATTAAAATATGATTTCACGGTTTACACATATCTCTAACAAATAGACACATATACGTATAACATTAGCTCACTCCCTGTCATAGTTAGAGAAATCACAATATTAGTATCATTACGTAAGTATGCGTCTGTCTTTTGGTTGTGTCCTTCATTGACAGCAAGGGAGTCGGTCATTTGTTTTTTAAATCACACTTTTGTTAGTAAGTCAGTTTTGATAATACAATTGTCCTAAAAAAATTCAAGTAAATTAGTGTCAGGAACTGTTATTTCGCTCATTATTTATTATATCAGCCACAATGCACACTAACACTTCAACTGAACACAACTGACGAAAAGGGATAACTCGGAAACTACTTATTTTCAATGTTGCAGCTAGCTTCTTTGCGAGCCTTGCGACTAGGGTAGCTTAGTTAGAAAGGGATGGGAAATCTGCGGGGTGGATTACACAGAAGAAACCGGTCTGCTTGGAAGCTGGTGTGTGCAGGCTCCTTGTTTACTGCTGCATCACAAATCATCCTGAGCTGCCGCATCACAATATTTAACGCGTAAATATAAATTCTATTAAAATTAATAAATAATTATCTGCATAAACTGCAGGTTTATTATGAAATTATTATTAACTGGGGAAGCTAAGCTTTTTAGCTTACATTGACGCTACGCCACTGCATCAAAACACACATTCAAAGCTATCTTGTTAACACTTCCTACTACAAATAAAACAGTGATTACAATTTATAATTTATATAATTGATGATGATTCCAGATCCTTTCTTCAAAGTAAATATAGGCTGAAATATAGTGATATCTTCTTGTAGCAATAGTTTGTATCTTTTAATGTATTCCATGTCCATCTCTTCATTTGCATCAAACAATAGTAGGCTACATAGGCGTATATAATATAATATAATCGCCATTTGTCCAAAGGCCAAGTCCAAAAATACCAATTTTACGGGAGAAATTAAAATCTGTATACATGCAACGATCATAAAAAGATGTGCAAACGTGCTGTCCCGATCCACTCCTTAAAAGCGGCCTTGGAAAGTGCATTTGAGCTGCAGTCAGTTGTCGACACTGGTTTCTATTTCATATTACAATAATCTCATCCAAATTTCGAAATTGTTTTGGATGAAATATTAAAACACAACGTAAAGTAAAACAATAGAATTAATCTGAGAACACCTACCTGTAGGTACAGGGGCGGACGCAGGATTTTTTTTCGGGGAGAGATTTGAGGAGATAGTAAAAATGGAGTAATGAGAAATAAGTTTATATACTCACAATTTGTTTCCGAGTCACAAACATTTATAAGTTGACCTGAATAGCGTAGTCGGTATAGCCTTCTGTGCTCGAAGTTGCGGGTTCTACCCCAACCCAGCTCGATGGCATTTAAGTGTGTTTAAATGCGACGGGCCTCATATCAGTCGATTTACTGGCATGTAAAAGAAGTCCTAAGGGAAAAAATTCCGGCACACCGTCGACGCTGATATAACCTCGGCAATTGCGAGCGTTGTTAAATAAACCTTAATTTTTTAGTGTTAAAATTTACAATGACTGCAATACAAAAACAATGACAGAATGACATTTACAGAAGAAGGCGACGAGGCTTCTTACACATTTCATCCAGTACTTCATGAGCTTTTACTTCTACATTTTTATGTATATACATCAAGGCCAGTGCATTTAATCTGTCTGCTCCCATCGTGCTCCTCAAGTAAGTCTTCAAATACCGCAATGTTGAGAACGACCGTTCTGGTGTTGCTGTAGTTACAGGCAACGTGCAGACAAAGTTTCAGCGCCTTGCGAGTGCAGGGAAAAATAATTTCATTGCACCTGTTCAAAGATGATATAAAGTCAGTAGGTATTAGGTGAAGATTTTTCTGATCAAGGGAATTTCTTCTCCACATCTACAATTCATTGAAGAAAGACTCTGGTGATGCATCAACATCATTGGGCCACTGATTTACTACAGCCTGAACAGCAGTTTCTAAATCTTCATCTGATGCTCGCACTATGTTTTTATGCAGCAAAGTTTGTATGGACTTTAGGATTCCCTTATGATTTAAAAACCTGTCCTTGAGCTGACTGATGAAATAGTCTAAGAAGAGAAGGAAAATTAAAAGCCTAAGATACTCTTCATGACTCTCTGTCTTGAAGTAAGAACGCTGTGTTTTTCTTCCTGCAGTTCTTGGAATTTAACATTTTAGCAAAGAGAATTTACGTGGAAAACTCTCTAATTCCTATGTACATTCACGAATTAAAATTAATATTATTTTTGTTTCTTGTTTCGTATTTTTCTCAAAATTTCGGGAGGGGATATATCCCCTTAATCCCCCCCCCCTTGCATCCGCCCCTGTGTAGGTATAAGATAGAATTCAAGCATGTCACAGAAACAAACGCACATCTTAAAAAAAAAAAGTCTGAGATTTACCGATTAGTGTTGGCCACGCCACGATGAACGTAAACTGGAGTCATCGATTCGGTTGGTGAGCTGGCCACGTAGTGGCTCTTGTTCACTTTTCTTGCCATGTTGTTTTCTTCAGACCACCTCCTGTGTTACTGCTGAAGACGTTGCATGGACGTCATAAATGTGCCGTCGACCTTCGAGGTGGCTGAAAATAAAAACAACTTAATAGTATACGAATCCATACACAAGAGCACAATATGATTCAATTTTTACATTTAGTATTTACAAATAGGCCTACTACTTAAATGAAGAATAAAAAAAAAGAAAAATGTCGTTTCAAGTTCTTACTCTCTCTCAGACTTTCCATGCCAGTCACACAGATCAGAAAACAGGTTAATATGATTGTAGAGATTTGGTGCGTTTAACTACATTATCATACAAGATACACGTGACGTCATCAATTTTTCAAATAGCACTACATACTTTAATCATGTTACATTGATTACACACATTAAGACGAATTAAAAAATGTATCACGATGTCACCTTCCCAATCAATAAGATTAGGCGAGAAATGGCGGACAGATTTTGCCTGAAGCCCCGTATCAGAAATAGGATTCATTTATGGCCGTAAATCTACGACACGGGGCCCAGAGCAGAAGAAGAAATCTACACTAAGAGATCCCAACTTTGCTTCATTTCACTTTTTTGTTTACATTTGTTTTTATTTCCATTTTGCTTTCGTTTAGTTTTTATTGTCCCGCGCCGTGGCGTCGTGGTCTAAGGCAACCTGCCTAAGACTCGCGTTACGGAATGCGCGCTGGTTCGAGTCCTCATGAGGAAAGAAATTTTCTCATGAAATTTCGGCCAGTGTATGGGACCGGTGCCCAACCAGCATCGTGATCCACTTGGGGAGCTACGATAGGTAGCGAAATCCGATTGCGAATACCAGCTATAACGGCTGGGGGGATCATCGTGCTAACCACACGATACCTCCATTCTGGTTGGATGATCGTCCACCTCTGCTTCGGCATGTGGGCGTGAGGCCAGCAGCCGGCTGGTCGGTCTAGGCCCTTCATGAGCTGTAGCGCCACAGATTAGTTTTTATTTCTTTCATTCCGAAGGGAACCATGCTAAGGATTTTTATCCACAGTTTCGGTCGGAATCGAACCAGCGGACAAACGTTCATGTCGCAGACGGAATGCTCCTTAGCCGCTGACTGGCATGAAGTGGTTGTTACCCAAGATGGTACCGACTTCCTTGTGGGGTTTACGTCGTGCAATACCTGCGATATCCATTAGGCTGGCTAATTGTTATTCAGTTCGTTGTATATAGGTTTTCATACCACAGGAAATGTCTTCCAATTTAGCATCAGCTGTTCATTAAAATTCATACAGACTCGGCCTTCAGCTGCGATGGGCGAGGACTTGCTGATCTCGTGCCCATGAAACCCACACTTTCCGCTTTCTAGCCCCGAGGACCAGACTGCATGAGGTGCAAGCGGGTGAGAGGTTCAAGGCCTCCAAACACGGCGAGTCTAAGTCGAGATAACCCGCTGAACTGAGATCTGAAGAACTTAACCTTTAATTATTAGGTAGGTAGGTACGGTACAGTGCATCAGTTATTCATACATTTCAAAAAGGCATATGACTCGGTTAAGAGAGAAGTTTTATATGATATTCTTATTGAATTTGGTATTCCCAAGAAACTAGTTCGATTAATTAAAATGTGTCTCAGTGAAACGTACAGCAGAGTCCGTATAGGTCAGTTTCTGTCAGATGCATTTCCAATTCACTGTGGGCTAAAGCAAGGAGATGCGCTATCACTTTACTTTTTAACTTTGCTCTAGAATATGCCATTAGGAAAGTTCAGGATAACACAGAGGGTTTGGAATTGAACGGGTTACATCTGCCGCTTGTCTATGCAGATGAAGTGAATATGTTAGGAGAAAATCCACAAACGATTAGGGAAAACACGGGAATTTTACTGGAAGCAAGTAAAGAGATAGGTTTGAAAGTAAATCCAGAAAAGACGAAGTACATGATTATGTCTCGTGACGAGAATATTGTACGAAATGGAAATATAAAAATTGTAAATTTATCTTTTCAAGAGGTGGAGAAGTTCAAGTATCTTGGAGCAACAGTAACAAATATAAATTATACTCGGGAGGAAATTAAATACAGAATAAATATGGGAAATGCGTGTTATTATTCGGTTGAGAAGCTTTTATCATCCAGTCTGCTGTCGAAAAATCTGAAAGTTAGAATTTATAAAACAGTTATATTACCGGTTGTTCTTTATGGTTGTGAAACTTGGACTCTCACTTTGAGAGAGGAACAGATATTAAGGGTGTTTGAGAATAAGGTGCTTAGGAAAATATTTGGGGCTAAGAGGGATGAAGTTACAGGAGAATGGAGAAAGTTACACAACACAGAACTGCACGCATTGTATTCTTCACCTGACATAATTAGAAACATTAAATCCAGACGTTTGAGATGGGCAGGGCATGTAACACGTATAGGCGAATCCAGAAATGCATATAGAGTGTTAGTTGGGAGGCCGGAGGGAAAAAGATCTTTAGGAAGGCCGAGACGTAGATGGGAAGATAATATTAAAATGGATTTGAGGGAGGTGGGATATGATGATAGAGAATGGATTAATCTTGCTCAGGATAGGGATCAATGGCGGGCTTATGTGAGGGTGGCAATGAACTTCGGGGTTCCTTAAAAGCCAGTAAGTAAATAAGTAGGTAGGTAGGTAAAAGTTACATAGGTAGATATGTGAGGTGTTCAGAACAGCTCAAATTCAAAACAGTTATTAGGAACATAAGGATTCTTCAAATTTCTTGAACATTCATTGTTTTTACTTAATGTATTAAGGGGCAAATGTTATTAATTTCGTTAGAGGAAGATTTTTGCTTCAATAAGAAAATTCATTTAAAAAGAAAAATCACTTTTTAACACCTATAAACTTGAAAGGCATGATGAAGGCCGATAAGCTGATACAGTAACAATAGGAGTTTTGTCAGGATCCGTCTGTGCTTATCTATTTAAGAAATATTAGTAGTTTACAATATTTGTCACATTTATTTATTTTGTTTTTTTTTTTTTAACGTTTTCGGCTTGAATAAGCCATCTTCAGAATTTTGATTGAATATGAATATGAATTGAATATGCATATTATTAATTAATAAGCAAAGAAGGGGACTCGAAAATTGAAATCCTTGATATTCTAAAATCATTATAATGTTTCTGTAAAGCATATTAAGAATCAAGTGAAGACATTTTGTAGTAAATCTTTCTGTGAACCTAATTGTAAAAAAAAAAAAACCTGAGTTATATCAATTTTTCTAAATAGTTACAAATTGGGGGCTATTGCAAAATTTGGGCGTCCTTTTGCTTTTTTTTTTTTTTAAACCTTATTCTCAAATTTAGATTTTGTTCAGTACAGAAAAAATTGTAAGTTTCAAAAACAAAACAAGGAATTTAAAATTTTCAATATCCTCTTCCCATAATACTTTCGTGCGAGATCGTGCGTATTTGCTTGTTTTCCGCACAGAACCAATACGCGGTAAGTGTGAATTACCACATTCAGTATTCCCAACGTAACACACATAACAATTTCCCTCTTCTTACCGCTTAAGCGCGACATTCATTTTACTGCTTTAGGCTTTTAACATATTATTTTTAGAGACGTTTAACATAGTAATAATTATAAATTGGAAACTTACCACTGCAATTTCACCTAAATTGCACTGTTAATTATTGTTTTTAAATATTTGCAAAAATTAAGTAAAGTCTACTACTCTACGAAACTTATTGCATTCCTGATACAAGTAACATTAAGGAAGCCGTGAAAAAATCAACGAGATTCCAGATGCCGATGTTATTACTGCAATATGTTATATAAATAATATTGTTAAAATATTAAAATGAAAAATAAATCATTACATAACCTTACCGTTTGTTTTAAGTTCGCATTTATAGACTGGGGAAAAAAAAAAGACAGACGTATATCACGGCCTGCTGGAGTATAGTAAACACAGGAAACATTTTACAGCAACAATGTTGAAGAAAGATATTTTGATATTCCGAAGTTGGCGTCATTAAACAGAAACCAACATGGAGATTTCATTGAAACTAATTAGAAATTCGTCTTTCAGGTATGTAATAAACGATCTTCGCACAAAATATTGTACGATACACGAGCAATATGTTTGTTTTCATGTTCTCGGAAATTAAAAAAGCTCAACTACGTTTCGCTTTTTCAATCTTTTCCTCGAACATGAAGACGTCAACATACCGCTCTTGTAACGCATATTACTATTGTCGAAGAAATTGTCACGGAATACGATTACTTGAGGTCATCTCAACTTATCGGTTAGCTGGAAAAGAGTTCGTTGTGCGGCAAGCACATCTTGTGGTCCACACCTGTCAGGAAATGGCTTAGGAAACCTCTCACTGAACAAACAAGTGATAATGCCTCCATTCAGGAAGTGATACTTGAACAAACAAGACTGACAAATATTATAGCTTTCCACTAACACGGGTTTGAACCAAATACTCGACTAAGCGAAACGAGTTATCTACAAGAAAGTTGTTTTGGCTCTGTAAACAAACGAGAAAACATTCATGTTGAAGGATAATACGGGCTGTCGAGAGCTTTCTGGCTTCAGGCACGTGTGTAGCAGCCCAGACTAAATTAAGGAAACTTGCTAGTCTAATTATCAGAGAGAACTTGTTACTTGGACATCACGTAATGGATGTGATACAATCTTCTGCGAGAGATGTAATCGGCAGAAGTTATAATTATTATTTAATTCAAAGTAGGCTATTGGGATTATATTAATGCTATTCTTATGTTCACAATTCATTAATATATTATTTAAGAACGCTGTAACAAATGCGCCATTATTGAGTGTCGGTGAAATTGGTGATATGTATAGCTAGGATTTCTATATAAATACGTACATATCCTACTCCTCGTCATGTACCTACATAAATGCTCGGAATATACATATCAATGAATCATCATAGTAGAATTATTATTACTACTACAACTTTTCCAGATGTATTTCAGAGAGCATCATTTGTATTTCAGATTAATGAATTGTATTTCAGAGAGCATCATTTGTATTTCAGATTAATCAATTGTATTTCAGAGAACATCATTTGTATTTCAGATTAATCAATTGTATTTCAGGAAGCATAATTTGTATTTCAGATTAATCAATTGTATTTCAGAGAGCATCATTTGTATTTCAGATTAATCAATTGTATTTCAGAGAGCATCATTTGTATTTCAGATTAATCAATTGTATTTCAGGAAGCATAATTTGTATTTCAAATTAATCAATTGCATTTCAGAGAGCATCATTTGTATTTCAGATTAATCAATTGTATTTCAGAGAGCATAATTTGTATTTCAGATTAATCAATTGTATTTCAGAGAGCATAATTTGTATTTCAGATTAATCAATTGTATTTCAGAGAACATCATTTGTATTTCAGATTAATCAATTGTATTTCAGAGAGCATCATTTGTATTTCAGATTAATCAATTGTAATTCAGAGAGCATCATTTGTATTTCAGATTAATCAATTGTATTTCAGAGAACATCATTTGTATTTCAGATTAATCAATTGTAATTCAGAGAGCAACATTTGTATTTCAGATTAATCAATTGTATTTCAGAGAACATCATTTGTATTTCAGATTAATCAATTGTATTTCAGAGAACATCATTTGTATTTCAGATTAATCAATTGTATTTCAGAGAACATCATTTGTATTTCAGATTAATCAATTGTATTTCAGAGAGCATCATTTGTATTTCAGATTAATCAATTGTATTTCAGAGAGCATCATTTGTATTTCAGATTAATCAATTGTATTTCAGAGAGCATCATTTGTATTTCAGATTAATCAATTGTATTTCAGAGAGCATAATTTGTATTTCAGATTAATCAATTGTATTTCAGAGAACATCATTTGTATTTCAGATTAATCAATTGTATTTCAGAGAACATCATTTGTATTTCAGATTAATCAATTGTATTTCAGAGAGCATCATTTGTATTTCAGATTAATCAATTGTAATTCAGAGAGCATCATTTGTATTTCAGATTAATCAATTGTATTTCAGAGAGCATCATTTGTATTTCAGATTAATCAATTGTATTTCAGAGAACATCATTTGTATTTCAGATTAATCAATTGTAATTCAGAGAGCATCATTTGTATTTCAGATTAATCAATTGTATTTCAGAGAGCATCATTTGTATTTCAGATTAATCAATTGTATTTCAGAGAACATCATTTGTATTTCAGATTAATCAATTGTATTTCAGAGAGCATCATTTGTATTTCAGATTAATCAATTGTATTTCAGAGAACATCATTTGTATTTCAGATTAATCAATTGTATTTCAGAGAGCATCATTTGTATTTCAGATTAATCAATTGTATTTCAGAGAACATCATTTGTATTTCAGATTAATCAGTTGTATTTCAGGAAGCATAATTTGTATTTCAGATTAATCAATTGTATTTCAGAAAACATCATTTGTATTTCAGATTAATCAATTGTATTTCAGGAAGCATAATTTGTATTTCAGATTAATCAATTGTATTTCAGAGAGCATCATTTGTATTTCAGATTAACAATTGTATTTCAGGAAGCATCATTTGTACTTCAGATTCATCAATTGTATTTCAGAAAGCATAATTTGCATTTCAGATTAATCAATTGTATTTCAGAGAACATCATTTGTATTTCAGATTAACAATTGTATTTCAGAAAGCATCATTTGTACTTCAGATTCATCAATTGTATTTCAGAAAGCATTATTTGTATTTCAGATTAATCAATTGTATTTCAGAAAACATCATTTGTATTTCAGATTAATCAATTGTATTTCAGGAAGCATCATTTGTACTTCAGATTCATCAATTGTATTTCAGAAAGCATCATTTGCATTTCAAAATTGTCAATTCTATTTCAGAAAGCATAATTTGTATTTCAGATTACTCAATTGTATTTCAGAGAACATCATTTGTATTTAAAATTCGTCAATTTTATTTCAGAAAGCATTATTTCAATTTCATATTTGTCAACTGTATTTCAGAAAGCATAATTTGTGTTTCAGATTAACCATTTGTATTTCAGAAAGCATCATTTGTATTTCAGATTCGTCAATTTTATTTCAGAAAGCATCACTTGCATTTCAGATTAGTCAATTGTATTTGAGAACCCGTCAATTGTATTTCAGATAATTGAATCCTATATTGTTGTTGTCATGGAAACTATGTCATTGTTTATCATGGGTTCGCAATAACATAAAATAGTAAAACTTTTTTTTTGTCTATAACAGTGGAAAACCCCAATTACAATATACAATACAAAATTATAGTATACATAGATAATATATACATAAAAGAAAGTTGTGATCCGGAAATATATTATAATACTAGCCGTACCCGTGCGCTCTGCTGCACCCGTTAGAAATAAATATAAAGTAATTACATAATTAAAATAGGACGTTTGATCCAGGGAACATTCGTGTTTGATAGAAGGATAAATCGTTTAATATGTTACTTAATTTAAATTGTATTTAAAATATTAAAACGCAATCATTTTGATCCAGAGACCACTCATTTGGTGCAATGACAATTCCTTTAACATGTTTCTTAATTGTTATTACCAATTATTTTTGGAAAAGCGAAAATTAACAGAAAAATTTTGGCTACAGATTCATTACTATGTTTATATTATATTATATTATGAAGAAGTGTGTTGATAACGGATGTACTCGAATTAGAAAGTTTTTAATTTGTTGTGGGAGCTCTTGAATCTCAGGAGGAACAACTTTTAGAACAGCGCAACATAATCTGCTTGGCTCATTACCCAAGTTTTTTTGCATTGCATTTATTGCATATGTATTTTAACACGATTCAATTGAGCATAGTTAAAATTTGAATTATAATATAATGGATTGCTAAGCTAACGTACTATTACTGCATACTAAATCAATACACTCTCGTTGTTCGTTAATTCTCTGAGATAAAAATGAATATGTTCATAAACATTATTACAGTATAAGAAATACAGGAAATGAATATACAGAATAACCTATCAAGTTTTCTGTGCATAAGAAGCTATTTTAATCTTACCTGTCCTCGATTCACTCACAAGTTACTGTAATAACATTATAGCATTATGTCCATCCTGAGAAACTACACTTTCCAATGATGAAATAATAATTAATTAAACAAATCGGTTAATTTATCTTCCGATATTACTTCATAAAAACACAGAAACATTGTCTGTAGGCTATGTTTCATAGCTTTCGATTGTTGTGTCCAAGCCCCCTTATAGACGAAGTCATTTGTTTTTTTATTTCAATACACCGCCTTAGATGGCAGTTATTTTAATTTTAAAACTCATTTATCTCATTAAATATCAGTCCTATCAAACTTTTTCAGAGAATAAAACTTATCAGAAATCGTTTTTAAAGAAACTTTTGTTATGTAACATATTTCACAAAAATCAATAATAAGCGAGATAATTAGATTTATTTAATTCAGGTCCCCTTATAACCCCCCTTTTAAATAATGTATTTTGAATGCCATATAGCCTAAAATCTAAGTTACAACGAACTTAATTTATATTCCAATTTTCATCGAAATCGGTTCAGCCATTATCGCGTGAAAAGGTAACAAACATACAGACAGACAGACAGACAGACATACAAACAAAAATTTCAAAAAAGCGATTTTCGGTTTCAGGGTGGTTAATTATATATGTTAGGACCAATTATTTTTGGAAAATCGAAAATTACCAGAAAAATTTCGGCTACAGATTTATTATTAGTATAGATGAATACATTACTTAAAAATGAAAATACGCATCTAATGCATGCTTAAAAGGTATTACATATATATATATATATATATATATATATATATATATATATATATATATATATATATAAAACTAAAAGAAATATTTACATACAGAATAATAAATTTTACAGGAGAAAGAGTTCGTCCAAGGGCTGGACTCGGGAAGAGTACCCAAAACGCTCATTGCATTTCCACGTTGAATTGCAATACTTAAACGTTGACGCAAATACTAGGGCTGGATAAAAAGTAATGGCAACAGTTCGATATTTCTGACATGGCTTTATTCACTGGGGTACAACGTTTACGTACCTCCTATATAGTCGCCTCCCTTATTTACTAGCTTTTGCCAAATGTTTGGAAGGCGTTGTACACCATCAGCGCGTCCATCTTTGTTGACCGCCATATAGCACGGATAAGTTCATCTCTGGTATTGTACCGGGTCCCTCGCAGTAGTTCTTTCACTTTGGTGAAAAGATCGTAATCGCATGGCTCATGTCGGGTGAGTACGGAGGATGTTCCAGAATCTCCCATTGCCAGCGACGCAAGAGGTCCTTGACAGCAACAGCGGTGTGATTTCTTGCATTATCATGAAGAATGATGGGGTTCTGTACCACCAAGTGTCGTCGTTTTCTCCTGAGGGCTGGACGAAGGTGGTGCTGCAGGAACCTGCAGTAGTAGTCCGCGTTTGCCGTCTGCCTTGGAGGTACAGCGTGGTGCAGTATTACCCCATCAATGTCATACGCCACAATGAACATCACCTTCACAGCAACTCGTGTAGGGCTCACTTTCTTCGGACGAGAAGAACCTGGATGCTTCCAGTCATTTGATTGACGTTTCAAGTTTGGTTGGTTCGTATGAGCGTGCCCAGGTTTCGTCCATAGCGACGATTCGTCCAAGAAAGTCGTCATCTTTCCTTTGGTACCGGTCCAACAAGGCCTGTGCGACTGCATAGCGGTGTCATTGTCAAACCTCGGAAATTTCATGCGGTATCAAACGCCCTGTAATTTTACGGTAACCCAGAATGTCTTGCAGAATGTGAAGCACAGTTTTGTGACATACTCCGACTTCCGCTGCTAACTCACGCGCAGTCCATCGGCGATCAGCACCCAACAGGGAAGCAAGGAGTTGAACTGTGTTGTCCTCCACGTGGGGTCGTCCTGTACGGAGGTTGTCCTGAACGGCATCCCTGACTTCCCGGAACGCTTTAACCCATCGTGCCACTGTGCGATATGGCAACACTGCATCGGCACATGCTTCACGCAGTCTCTGAAAACATTCTTGTGCACTACGATTTCGTGTCACTTCAATTTTGATCCAGGAACGTTGCTCTAGTTTTGTAAACGTGGTCTTAGGGCGCTCGCACTATCCCTATGAAAGTGAAAGTTCTACACACTGCAGTAGATTGACAGAGTACTGTCGCCGCTGGCTGCACTAACTCATCTAACAGTCCTTGTTCATGTCCACACATGTCGGATCTCGAACGCACTATCGTCACGTGACAGCAGTGTTGTCATAACTTTTTATCCAACCTATGTAAGTAGTGTAATGACGATCACCAGTAATGGAGATCAAAATTTGGCGATTTGAGATACCTAAACTTCAGCGTCATGACTCCAAGGATCGAAGGTCTCCACAGCAAAGGGGACAAAGATACAATTGTCTAAAAGATGAGCATATTTATCGACTTTCTTCTTCACGGCTAATTCAGCAGCAGATGCTGCGCGTCTGGAGGTATTCGGCAAGTGAGATGGAGCTAGAGTGTCAACGCAAGTAGAGTCCCAAATTAAAGATTTTCCTCTAGACCATGGAATTAAGGTCAGACCATCGGGCCGTTTACCATCCGCGCGACTAATACCTGGTGGTTCCAAAAGACACGAGATGCCACAAGAAGTCAGAGATCTTTTAATGATAATTGTTTATTATGATTTCGCAATAACGAGTTTATTAGGCTTCATTTTATATTTGACTTTCCTATATTTTACAATTTATTTTGTCAATATCAATAAATAAATAAATATATACCATTGAAAACCAGTGAATTACAAACTACAGTATGTGTAGGGCTATTGTAAGTTTGAAAGTAAGTTACTTATAGTAGTTCAAAACTATTATTCATAATCTTATGAATGTTAGAATCATGAGTATAGCAAATTTCTAGCTCATGATATTCTGAAATACAATTTTGTATGTATGTATTTATTTACACTGCAAGTGGGCAAGCACCCGCTGGCAGTGGTATATACAATATTAACAATACACAATAAAATGATAACCAATACACAATAAAATTTACAATACACAATACAATTTTACAACACACATACAATTTTACACACAATACAATAATAATACACAATACAATTTAACACAATAATAATAAAACATAAAATAAAATACAACCTACATAATTATCTATAGGTCCTACATAAGTTTCAATAGTCTTTCACTTTACTCTCATCTCATTCCCTGTAGTGGCACTATGACGCATTTCACTGACACTATAGCACACATTTCACTGACACTCTGTAACACATTTCACTGACACTATAGAACACATTTCATTGACACTATAAATTATCACTGATCGGAACTGTTCACTGCACTGTAAAACCATAACTTCACTGACTCACCTCGCTTCACTGATACAACAGTTCAAATAAATCAAATAATTACATCCTTATGCATACTTATAAACAGAACTACATTTAAACTAAACATTTCTAGTCTAAGGCCCTCTTACACGCTAGTTTTAAATAATTTACAATTCAAACCAAGGAAATAAACTCGTCAGCCTAGATAAATACATGTCACCTTAAAAAATTAAATGTTGAATGTCACCTTAATTTTAATTTTCACTTTATATACAACTTTTTAAATTATTCTTGAATCTCCTTAAGGAAGGACAGCCCTCAAAGACCGCTGCAGGTAGGTCATTTCAATCATTTATAGTTCTATTTAAAAATGAGAATTTACCTACATCCGTTTTCTGTTTCCTACATTTGATTTTAAAATCATGATCGTTCCTACCATAGTACGTTGGCTTTTCTAACCGAGCCGTTATGTCTACCCATGCTTTCTGACCTAGATGTGCTCTATACAATGATGTTTTGATGACTTCTGAAATAAGTCAGTAATCTGAAATACAATTGACGGATTCTGAAATACAATTGACGAATCTGAAATACAAATTATGCTTTCTGAAATACAACTGACAAATCTGAAATGCAAATGATGTTTTCTGAAATACAATTGATTAATCTGAAATACAAATGACTTTTTCTGAAATTAAATTGACCAATTCTAAAATACATGTGGAAAAGGTGTAGAGCCCGGGATTCCATGCACTATCAAATCTTAAAACATACACTATCATATAACAAAACATGTACAATGAAGCGAAAAAAAAATAGTAAAAATATGCTCTATCAAAATTGAGTTCTACTTTATGTTACATTTTAGTTTCATTTTGAAACAACGTACTACAACCAATTTCTCAAAATTTTCTTCACTTAAGCTCATGTGTTTATCCGAAGGACGTTAGTGAACATAAAAAAATGATCTTTCTACCTCACAAGAAGTGACAGTGCAAACTTAAGTGAAGAAATTTGGGACAAAATGAGGTCGAATTGTAAGTCTTTTGCATTTCCGCATGACTGTGACCCCACCGGGAATCGAACCCGCGATCTTTCGACTTCGTTTTAACCGCGACAGTACCGACTGCGCGAGATCAGTCTGTATAGAAGGGTGAAATTTTCACTTCTCTGCAGGAAATCGAATTCAAATTCGTGGGACTTGTAACTGTAATATTACAATTGAAGACCTAACTTTCTAAATGTGCTAAGTGCCAATTTTTCAAATTTCATGTTATTCAATCTAACATCCATATGGCCCACACCTGTGGAGCAACGGTTAGCGCGTTTGGCCACGAAACCAGGTGGCCCGGGTTCGAATCCCGGTCGGAGCAAGTTATCTCGTTGAGTTTTATTCCGGGGTTTTCCCTCAACCCAATATGAGCAAATGCTGCGTAACTTTCGGTGCTGGACCCCGGACTCATTTCACCGGCATTAACACCTTCATCTCATTCAGACGCTACATAACCTGAGATGTTGATAAAGCGTCGTAAAATAACCTACTAAAAACGTCCATATGAGTCACCGGTGTAGCTCAGTCAACTGAGTTGCTTGCCTGTCGATCCGGAGTTGAATCGTTCCATTCCCACTTGGAATGATTTCCAGATTGGGTTTTTTTCGAGATTTCCCCCCCCCCGTAAGGCGAATGTTAGGTAATCTATGGCGAATCCTCGGCCTCATCTCACCAAACACCATCTCGCTATCACAAAAAAACTATCTACGCTAAATAACCGATTAGTTGATACAGCGTCATTAAATAACCAACTAAAAAACATCCATATGAGAATATCATACAATCGTAGCTAAACTATAAGGGTGCTATTCATAGAGATTTCGCTACCCCGCGCTGCGAGCGTGCTAAACAGGATTCATATCATATCATATCGCTGACACTGGTTTATGAATACGAAAAACGTTAGTTCGCTGATCATCCACCGAAAGCCCGCGCTGAGAATGTCTATGAATATGGCCCTAAGTGACTCATTCATGCGCCAAAAGACAATGTTGTAGGTATCTCAATATGCATTTCCTAGTGTGTATTTTTTATCAATAACTCAGAAAGTTGTTTTTGGCACTTAGCACATTTACAATCTTAGGTTCTCAATTGGTGAACTAGTTGAAAGAACTTAAAAAAATTAGCATAAATGGCCGCTAAATTAAGTTAAAGACATTTTGGAATATGAAAGTAGGTCTTAGTTTGGCACAGATGCATTACAGGGGCCAATCTCCTAAGTGGTTGAATGGTATGAATGTTACTATCGATATGTATTGTTGTTAGGCATATGACTCGGTTAAGAGGGAAATATTATATGATATTCTTATTGAATTTGGTATTCCCAAGAAACTAGTTCGATTAATTAAAATGTGTCTCAGTGAAACATACAGCAGAGTCCGTATAGGTCAGTTTCTATCTGATGCTTTTCCAATTCACTGCGGGCTAAGCAGGGAGATGCACTATCACCTTTACTTTTTAACTTCGCTCTAGAATATGTCATTAGGAAAGTCCAGGATAACAGGCAAGGTTTGGAATTGAACGGGCTACATCAGCTGCTTGTCTATACGGATGACGTGAATATGTTAGGAGAAAATCCACAAACGATTAGGGAAAAACACGGAAATTTTACTTGAAGCAAGTAAAGCGATCGGTTTGGAAGTAAATCCCGAAAAGACAAAGTACATGATTATGTCTCGTGACCAGAATATTGTACGAAATGGAAATATAAAAATTGGAGATTTATCCTTCGAAGAGGTGGAAAAATTCAAATATCTTGGAGCAACAGTAACAAATGTAAATGACACTCGGGAGGAAATTAAACGCAGAATAAATTTGGGAAATGCGTGTTATTATTCGGTTGAGAAGCTTTTATCATCTAGTCTGCTGTCAAAAAATCTGAAAGTTAGAATTTCTAAAACAGTTATATTACCGGTTGTTCTGTATGGTTGTGAAACTTGGACTCTCACTCTGAGAGAGGAACATAGGTTAAGGGAGTTTGAGAATAAGGTGCTTAGGAAAATATTTGGGGCTAAGAGGGATGAAGTTACAGGAGAATGGAGAAAGTTACACAACGCAGAACTGCACGCATTGTATTCTTCACCTGACATAATTACTTACTTACTTACTTACAAATGGCTTTTAAGGAACCCGAAGGTTCATTGCCGCCCTCACATAAACCCGCCATCGGTTCCTATCCTGTGCAAGATTAAGCCAGTCTCTATCATCATACCCCACCTCCCTCAAATCCATTTTAATATTATCCTCCCATCTACGTCTCGGCCTCCCTAAAGGTCTTTTTCGCTCCGGTCTCCCAACTAACACTCTATATGCATTTCTGGATTCGCCCATACGTGCTACATGCCCTGCCCATCTCAAACGTCTGGATTTCAAGTTCCTAATTATGTCAGGTGAAGAATACAATGCGTGCAGTTCTGTGTTGTGTAACTTTCTCCATTCTCCTGTAGCTTCATCCCGCTTAGCCCCAAATATTTTCCTAAGCACCTTATTCTCAAACACCCTTAACCTATGTTCCTCTCTCAGAGTGAGAGTCCAAGTTTCACAGCCATATAGAAGAACCGGTAATATAACTGTTTTATAAATTCTAACTTTCAGATTTTTCGACAGCAGACTGGATGATAAGAGCTTCTCAACCGAATAATAACACGCATTTCCCATATTTATTCTGCGTTTAATTTCCTCCCGAGTGTCATTTATATTTGTTACTGTTGCTCCAAGATATTTGAATTTTTCCACCTCTTCGAAGGATAAATCTCCAATATTTATATTTCCATTTCGTACAATATTCCCGTCACGAGACATAATCATATACTTTGTCTTTTCGGGATTTACTTCCAAACCGATCGCTTTACTTGCTTCAAGTAAAATTTCCGTGTTTTCCCTAACCGTTTGTGTATTTCCTCCTAACATATTCACGTCATCTGCATAGACAAGAAGCTGATGTAGCCCGTTCAATTCCAAACCCTGCCTGTTATCCTGAACTTTCCTAATGGCATATTCTAGAGCGAAGTTAAAAAGTAAAGGTGGTAGTGCATCTCCCTGCTTTAGCCCGCAGTGAACTGGAAAAGGATCAGATAGAAACTGACCTATACGGACTCTGCTGTATGTTTCACTGAGACACATTTTAATTAATCGAACTAGTTTCTTGGGAATACCAAATTCAATAAGAATATCATATAATACTTCCCTCTTAACCGAGTCATATGCCTTTTTGAAATCTATGAATAACTGATGTACTGTACCCTTATACTCCCATTTTTTCTCCATTATCTACCGAATACAAAAAATCTGATCAATAGTCGATCTATTACGCCAAAAACCGCACTGATGATCCCCAATAATTTCATCTACGTACGGAGTTAATCTCCACAAAATAATATTGGACAAAATTTTGTACGACGTCAACAAAAGTGATATTCCTCGAAAGTTACCAGAGTTGGTTTTGTCCCCCTTTTTAAAAATAGGTACAATTATGGACTCCTTCCATTGTTCTGGTACAATTTCCTTTTCCCAAATCACCTGACATAATTATGAACATTAAATTCAGACATTTGCGATGGGCAGGGCATGTAGCACGTATGGGCGAATCCAGGAATGCATATAGAGTGTTAGTTGAGAGACCGGAGGGAAAAAGACCTTTAGGGAGGCCGAGACGTAGACGGGAGGATAATATTAAAATGGATTTGAGGGAGGTGGGGTATGATGATAGAGACTGGATTAATCTTGCACAGGATAGGGACCGATGGCGGGCTTATGTGAGGGCGGCAATGAACCTTCGGGTTCCTTAAAAGCCATTTGTAAGTAAGTAAGTAATAGTAAAATATATTTTCCCTGGACCAAAAATATAATGCAAAGTGACTAAAATCACATCAGTAGTAACAAACTGTTTACATTTTTTTATTTAATTTTTTAATTTGGTAGCATTTAATGCTTATCGAATATCGAATACTAAAAACGCTAATCGAACCAATACTTCCGCTGATCTTTTTTTTTGCGTATAATGTGTGATGGGTGGCCCCTATAATGCATTTGTTTCAGAGCCATCTTCAGTTAGAAGGCTCTGATCTGATCCCTTAGTTTATCGCATGAATAACTGTATTATAATACATAATATGTGCTTTCAGAAATTAACCTTTTACGTTATAAATAAAAACCATAGTCACCTATGCAATACGTACAAAACAGTTGAACATAGAGGTTTTATTTACTTGAAAAGAAAAGCCGTTCATTGTAGATTATTTCGTATTTATTTATTGTAGCCTCAAAAATGTAAATTTTTCAGCCATAGAAAACTCGTTCGGAATAACATGATGCATCGAAGTCCGATGCGCGGGATGAGCCATTCCGAGTCGGTGGTGGGGGTAAAATTTTGTCAGTCTCCCTTCAGCTTGCGCGTTGGACGTTTATCGAAAAGTGAGAGTGAGTTTGTGTGCAATGTAAACATGCTTAAGAACATCTGTGGAAAGAAACCTGAAGGATGGAAAGTGATTCGTAATCAAGGTAGGGAAATTGTATATAACTTGTATTTGTATTACATAAGAAAAAAGAGAAGCAAATGAATTCCTATAGCTTTGAATTGGGCACAAAGAGAGAGTTTTAACTCATGTATAGTACTTAGGAGACTGAGGTCTTCGTAAATATAATCTTCCCATGGGTGACAATTCTTTTCATCTATGTAAATAACTTAACTGATGTCTCCGGACCTCACTTTGAACAGTCTTAACAAACTCGTTTACAAGGAATTGCGGGAAAGCTAATGATTCTATATTTATAGCTTCGGCAAAGAGGTTAAAACCATTGTTCTTTACTTTCGGGGCGACGGTCAGTGTACATTGCTTCATATGTGTACGACTAATTTCTCATAACGTTTCGGATTCTGTCCCATTCACAATGAAAATTAAACATAACGTAAGCGTTAACTTAAGAATGTAAACGTTACGGTAAAATCACCTCATTCATGATGTAGACATAAACATAACCGCAAAGATGCTTGGTAACCATGGAAACATAACAACGACGCCATTTCCTCATATTCTGTCGTATACTTCAGCGCTCCACGATTGTGTTCTGTTTGCAAATCACGTAAGCATAAGCATGAAAGTTAGGAGTTTGCAAACTTTCATGTTAACGTGTAACGGAAATGTTAATGTCAGTGTTTATGTGAATCATTGTGAATGATCCCATTTGGTAACCTGGCAGCAAACTTCTGTGTTTATGTCACGGTTATGTTTAATGGTTAACAATTCCAAACTCATCTCTCGCGCTGGCCGAGAATCGTATGATTCCGAACAAGCAGTATAGGCCTAGCTCTTGTCTGTTATTGTATCCGTTATCATAGCAAGTACCTAAAACATTGACATTAAATGGTTGTAAATAATCTTCTGCACTGTTGTTATTTTGTGAGTATATTAGATGTTGATCCATGGAAATCTACACGATTTCTGACAGGCATGACCAATTATACCAATGTTATCATTTGTGTTTTTTAATATTGGTGTCGGCGGAGATTGTTGGAGATTGATTTGTACTCTTGGCGAACATTAATGGAAATTTTGGAAAATACAATTATTTTGGAACTGTAGTATTAACTCAGTCGGTTGAGAAGCTCTTATCATCCAGTCTGCTGTCCAAAAATCTGAAAGTTAGAATTTATAAAACAGTTATATTACCGGTTCTTCTGTATGGTTGTGAAACTTGGACTCTCACTCTGGGAGAGGAACATAGGTTAAGGGTGTTTGAGAATAAGGTGCTTAGGAAAATATTTGGGGGTAAGCGGGATGAAGTTACAGGAGAATGGAGAAAGTTACACAACACAGAACTGCACGCATTGTATTCTTCACCTGACATAATTAGGAACTTAAAATCCAGACGTTTGAGATGGGCAGGGCATGTAGCACGTATGGGCGAATCCAGAAATGCATATAGAGTGTTAGTTGGGAGACCGGAGGGAAAAAGACCTTTAGGGAGGCCGAGACGTAGATGGGAGGATAATATTAAAATGGATTTGAGGAAGGTGGGGTATGATGATAGAGACTGGATTAATCTTGCACAGGATAGGGACCGATGGCGGGTTTATGTGAGGGCGGCAATGAATCTTCGGGTTCCTTAAAAGCAATTTGTAAGTAAGTATTAACTCAGTATGAATATTACGGTAATTTACTAGGAGACATCGTTGCATATAGACCACTTTTACATTAAACCTACAATTTGTTTTTGCAAGATATACTAAAACACTAACCAGTCACAAACCTTTTCCTTACTTTGTGACGGGTTAGGTTAGGTTAGATTAGCTTAGGTTAGGTTAGTGTTTTATTATAGCTTGCAAAAACAAATTTTAGGTTTAGTGTAAAAGTGATCTATATGCAACGACGTCTCCTAGCAAATTACCGTAATATTGGTAAATATTACTTTCCAAATAATTAACATTAAATGTTCCTTGGATTCTGGTAAAGGTACGGTATGGCCAATAGACAATATTTGTTGGATTGAGACATTTAACACACATTCATTAAAAACGAAAAAAAAAAAACTTGCAGCCCTCAAATTAACACTTTCAAATTATTAGTGAAATGTTGAATTCTCCGTCTTTTGAGTTCACTAATGTAATCAGAACACCTGCTACTAATTCCACAATTCTGGACATCTGACCGACATCTATGGCTGACCACTAGGATCCAGAATACAAAGCAGAGGTTAATTAAAAATAAAATACAATATGATTTGCGGAGAGAATACAGAACAATGATAAATTTAAAAATAAAGTACAATTTGATTTCGAAGAAATATGAGATGAAAGCACATTGAAGAGTAATGAAATGAAGTAAAAAAAATGTTACGTAGTGTTATACAAGTGATTGTGTAAAATGGATAATGAATCTCTCAATACCATTAGACAAATTTTGTTAATGTCCTCATTAGAAAATTTAAGAGAAAGGAAAATGGTTTTGGTTAACTTAAATGAAGTTCCCCTAGCGCCAAAAAGAAGTCCTTTCACTTCCGAATACCATGTAATGTAGCCTACTTGGATATACAGTAGAACCTCTATTATCCGTTGTAATGAAGGGGATGGACTGAACGGTTAATCGAAAAATCGGATAATCCGTATCATGAAAGATTTTGTAATATTCTCCGTGGTCTTGTATTTAACTAAAAAGTTCACTAATTTAAGTGTAGTTGTCAACTACGGGTTTTTAAGAGGCAAGGAAGCCCTTTGTAATGACTGCCCGAGGAAAGATAGGAATATGTGAAACTTGGACTCTCACTTTGAGAGAGGAACATAGGTTAAAGGTGTTTGAGAATAAGGTGCTTAGGAAAATATTTGGGGCTAAGAGGGATGAAGTTACAGGAGAATGGAGAAAGTTACACAACATAGAACTGCACGCATTGTATTCTTCACCTGACATAATTAGGAACATTAAATCCAGACGTTTGAGATGGGCAGGGCATGTAGCACGTATGGGTGAATCCAGAAATGTATTTAGAGTGTTAGTTGGGAGGCCGGAGGGAAAAAGACCTTTGGGGAGGCCGAGACGTAGATGGGAAGAGAATATTAAAATGGATTTGAGGAAGATGGGATATGATGATAGAGACTGGATTAATCTTGCTCAGGATAGGGACCAATGGGGGGTTATGTGAGGGCGGCAATGAACCTCCGGGTTCCTTAAAAGCCAGTAAGTAAGGAAGTCATCTTTTATTCCTATACTTTTGGAAAGAATGTACTTGCTTCAGAAAATAACTGTTTCTTTGATGAAGTCACAGAAATCCAGGCAAGAAAACCCTGAAATGACATTAATCTGAAGTAATACTTTTACCTTGTTTGCTTAGAATTTCTTTTTTTCATGTGGCCAAATAATTATCAAAGAAAGCACTCTCTTTATAGGTGCAGAAGTTCCAGAGTCAGTATACAAGTTCTAAAACTTTCTCAAAGTTTGTACCCTACATTTCGTTTCACGGACTGAGAAACTGAAGTTTTAAGAAATAACTGCAGATCGAAAATGAAGATGTTATTTCCAATTTATATTTGTCTGATGAAGTCCATTTTCATTTAAACATCTTCGTAAATAACAGCTTCTACGACACAGGGATATAAAAGTTAATAATCTGTACTCACTTTCTCTCCTATATCGAATTATGCACACTTCATCCCCGTATTATTTATTCGCTCGTTTTCATACTCTCTCTCGCTATCATAATATGAATACTCGATCACAACGCGATAACATGCTAGAAATTCCACTCCACACATCATCTCTGTATTCCTCATCTTTCACTGTTGCTACCTCTCGTCACTGGAACTCTCTGCCGCCTGAAGTCAAGGGCTGCCGAACATTGAAATCTTTCAAATCCAAGTTAGAAAATTATCTTATGACGAGTTGCCAAACTAACTTACTATTATGACAAGTGTTGTATTGCATGTTTCCACGTATTCACATTTTTTTATGTTCTAGTGATATTTAACTTATTTTATATTTTTGTTTTCATATTTTCCGATAATGGTATATCTATAATGTGATAAGTTGAGCTATATATAATCATAATTTTCCTTACTGTGTATACTTTAAAATATTGTATTCATTGCATGCTTTGTACTGCACTATTTTATTACTACTATTAGTATTATTATTACTATTAGGCCTGTTATTATTTTATTATTATTATTTATTATTATTATCATTATTATTATCATTACTATTCTTATTTATTATTATTATTATTATTATTATTATTATTATCAATAATTGTCTTATTTTTTTATACTTTGTAGGCATCATTTATTTTGACCTGCTGTTCACATTTTATTATGCTTTTTTCTTTCTTTCTGTATGTTATATATTATGTCTGATTTCTTCATACTTGTTGTTTACATTTTATTATTATTATCTTATTCAGTTTTGTGTACTTTGTAAATTTGTAGTGTTTCCGTAACGCAGTTTTTACTCCTGGTTGAGTGTTAGAGAAGGCCGTATGGCCTTAACTCTGCCAGGTTAAATAAATCATTATTATTATTATTATTATTATTATTATTATTATTATTATACCGCGGAATGAGGAATGTTTCAATTCCGGTGGGGAATATGTTGAAAAATAGCTCAAAAATTGCTGTATCAGTTTCAATAAATCTGTCCATTAAATTGTGTTTTCTTTCTGTAAATGGCCCAAGAGAAAGTTAATTTTCTTTTACGCCCTCGTAATTGCGCTCGAATGACCAAAATTTACTCTTTTATCTGTCCCCATGAGAATGTTTGCTTCTTAGCCGAGTCGGAAGTAAAATATGTATCGGCTTCGTAGGACTGGCTACAAAAATAGTGAGGAGTATCGTCACAGTCTACTATACACAGTCGCGAAGCTCAATATGTAGTAAAAATGCAAACATGGGTAGTTGCCCACCACTAGGATCGCTACTATCGCCTCATCATCGCAGATCTCTCTCCTAGCAGCCGACAAAATATGTTACACTTTAGTTGTGTTCTTTTGGAAAAATTAACACCTTCCTTCCATTATTGGAATATTAAATGCATAAAGTTAATTTATTATTTTAATGAAGTACATTAAATTCCACCTTAAACTCGAAGATACCTGCAAGAAATAAGTTAATATAATTTTTGTTTGTGCAAAACGAACTGAAATTTACTATAATCGCTTCACTCATTCAAGATTATAGCGATAATTAACTATGAAACCAATAAATATTAATTTGCATTTCTCTTTACAACAATAATAATGGAAATATGAATTAATGGAGTAACTTACGTGTACCGGTACTTGCAGTGTAGGCTTACGTAGTTAACAAAGTGGGATGAGGTTAAGCAATAATAATCACACCAGAATTGGAAATAAAACGTGATCAATAAATTTTATTGTAACAGACTTTTTCTACGTCTCTAATAAAGCAACAAATAAAATAACAACAAAATTAACAGCTATAATTAAAAACATATCCTTTGAAGAAAAAAGTAGGCCTAAGCAATAATAATCCCACCAGCATTGAAAATAAAACGTGATCAATAAATTTCATTAAAACAAACTTAATTTTTCTACGTCTTTAGTAAAATAACATATAAAAATAATAACAAAATTAATAGCTACAATTAAAAATATATCCTCTGAAAAAAAAAAGTAGACCTAACCTTTATTTCTCTGGAAATTTAGCAGCCTAAGTGACAGAACTTTAACCGGTATCTAATGTCCTTTCGGTTAGACTGAAACATTTCATTGTGAAATTTAAGGATATAATGTATCCTAACAGTCACAAAGAACTTCAAATTAACAGTTTTGTTTCTGCACAGCATTCCTGTGGAAACCCAGGAACCTTTCTGAATCTTTCGGAAATCGGACAAAGGATAACTCTGGCCTCTTTCTCTTACTGTTGCTACAATTTATAGCACTACAAACGTCTCCTCCTTGTCCCATATTATTATTCCAATTATTATATTTTAGCCATTAACATTTTCATTATAACCAATAACGAACATTTCACAAGCATCAATGTTAAATACGCAACGAGCTAGCACTCGATAGAAATACGACACAGTCCAAAGTCGACCATGGACAGTCTATTGTTTCTAGTTGCTAACCGCTTGGAGCGCTTTATCACGAGATTTGCAAAAAAAAACACCTCAAACTTCGCGACTGTATATAGTAGACTGTGGTATCGTTGTCCCAGATAGCTGAGGGCAAAGAAGTCGCTTGAATTGAGAAAGTGAATATTTGCACATAAAAACAGCTGACTGCAGTGCTCGGCCGCCCGTCGCCCATAGCAACGCTTTCATTGGAATCGGCTGGCGTGTTCCAAACCCAAACAGACCGCCGATATGCAGTTATTTCTTAAACTTGTGTTTCTCAACCCGTGCGCCGTGACGCGAATCCAGGTGTATCATTTAACAAGACGAAATGTACGCATTCTTATGAGAATTCAAGCCCATTCACCTTCTGATATCCTTTACTTCTGTAATGCAGGACTGCAATTCTTACAATACCTTAGGACAGTGATGTCAAAGCAAGCGCATTTTTCTGACCTTGACGTCGTGCGCGGGCAGCGAGCGCTAAGTATGGAAAGAGGAAGAGTTGTGTATATGAATAAGCAGCCTGTTAGATTAAGAAAACAGTAGTGCACAAACTTCAAACGGAACGTGAAATTTTATGCCGTTATTTTTATATGGCTTCTTTCTGTTTAATATTATCTATATTGTCTGTAAAACAAAAGTACTAACACTGATTTCTTAATATTGCACTTGTGTTTTAAATCTTAATAACATAATAGAGAGTTAAGGAGGAATATTCACTTAAATTCCATAGTAGTACAGGGACATCATTTTATTTTTACTTCAATTTTTATTGTACCTGAATTTTTTAATGTACTTCACTCCCACCCCTTCTACTAAGGAAGTTCCAACTCCACACAGAACCAAGACCGCAGATAGTAAGCAGTACTGAGTTACTGAGTATAGTACGTTCCAGAAATATGTTCGCGTTTTCCAGTGACGAAAGAGCTTTCAATATTGAATCATATCTTCGCACAGGTACTGTCCGTTTGCCTACGTCGCATCCCGATTTCCCCCACCTGCTTCTGCTCGCCCCTCTGTAATAGCTGGGCTGTCTTAGCTCTTTTCTGAAAACATTAATTTCTCTTAGGAATTGGAAGTTTACGTAATATTATACAGCTGTTTAATTTAACTTAAATAAAAGGGCCTCGTTAAGTAATTAACTGTCACGTGATTTCCTCCCTTTCTACAATCCTGCGGCATAACCACTTGGACGGACAGTAGATAGCATGTCTGAGTAATTTTATATTTTCGGGTCTGGCAGAAGTGAAGATTGAATTTACAGTACGTAGAGTAGGTACAGAATTATTTCAACATGAGTTACTAGTACGAAGGACGAAACTGGCAATTGGAATTAGATGCAATAGTCTATAGTGCGATAATATGCACAAAAGAACTGAAGCCTGTATCGAAATGAACGGCCACCATTTTCAAAATTGTGTTTAAATATTCATATTAAGATTATTTTTCAATTTAACTTCTTTCTCTATATTGTACGCTAATGTGCTTTAGACAGTATAATATACACTGCATAATGAATACGTTCGCATGGACAACTCACTTCGTGAGTAAAAACACTTATTCTTAATACAGTACTGTACTTTGATTAAAGAAAAACCTAATGAAAATTATCAAACTCAAAATCGCGATATTTCCTAATTTACGTAAATGGATGAACTACTTTTCTTCCTTCCTATACCTAGTAGAGTGATTTGTGTTTTACGCCAGTATCATCGAACTCCAGTCTTGGAGGGGGGAGCAAGCGGTGTTTCCGGTTCTCTAAAGGTATATACAGGTTAATATTAAAAATGTTAGTAAAAATAAAATGATGTCCCTGTATAATATTATACTGTATTAAGTGGATGAAACACATCATTCATAAAGAAAGTGATATTCCAAAGAAAGAGATTGAGTATGACATGATAAGTTGGAATTTATATTGATGGTATCTTTAGCCTTACAAAAGTAATCAATAAACTAATCAAAACAATATTACAGTACAAAGCAAAGTTACCTAGGTACTGTATATGTTTTAAGTGTAACTAATATTACATAACAAAACTCTTATCGCATAATGCTTTTAAGGTGATATTTGTGAGCAACTTCCTATTATCAGAATATTAAATTATTTTCTCGAAATCTGCTGAAGTTATAGAGCTGACATTTTTACAACACATGGACACGTATCTTTTGCTTATGATGTAACAGTAGTTGCTTTGTTAATTCATTTCCTTACAAACAATTTCCAAGCGAATATTTTCAAAATTTTTAATACACTATCTTCAGTAATACGTATATACGGTATATTATATTTATGAAAACATTCTGTAAGGCTACTAAATAAATAGGCCTATATCTGAAAATTTCACTTTTCTATACGAAAAAATGAGAAAATATTTCTGTTGAATAAAAAAATCAAACTTGTGAAAAATGAGCATTAAAATCAAAACTTACATTCTTATAATGCACTTATACTTCTGAGGCAAATCTAAAAATTAACATTGATACAGTTTTAATAAGTTCTCTTCCCTTTATCTATTGAATCAGTGCTGGCCATCCCTGTATATAGCTCGACCAAGCGGCATATACCGCTTTTTTCGTCTGTCTCTTTCCTTTCCGCTGTAAAGTATAAGGGGCTGCAAGACAATTCAAAGTGATTTCCCCCCTTTCTACGATCCTGCGGCAAAACCACTTGGACGGACAGTAGATAGCAAGTCTGAGTAATTTTATCTGTGCGGGTCGGGCAGAAGTGAAGATTGAATTTACAATACGTAAGGTACTCTTTTATAGAGTAGGTACAGAATTATTTCAACATGAGTTACTAGTACGAAGGACGAAACTGGTAATTGGCATTAGATGCAATAGTCTATAGTGCGATAATATGCACAAAAGAACTGAAGTCTGTATCGAAATGAACGGCCACCATATTGAAAAAGTGTTTAAATATCCATATTATGATTATTTTTTAATTTAACTTCATTCTCTATATTGTACGCTAATGTGTTGTAGACAGTATAATATACACTGCATAATGAATAATTCCACATGGACAGCTCAGTTTGTGAGTAAAAACACTCATTGTTAATACTGTACTGTATTTTGATTAAACAAAAACCCAATGAAAAGTATCAAACTCAAAATCACGATATTTCCTAGTTTACGTAAACGCATGAACTACTTTTCTTCCCTCTTGTACCTAATAAAGTGATTTGCTTGTATTTTACGCCAATATCGTTGAACTCCAGTCGTGAAAGGGGGTAGCAAATTTTTCATTTGTGTATTTTTGCGGTAATTATTTATTTTCTAGCTTAAACCAATCCTGGATAAGATTGTATTTGGGGATAAGTTGTGGGATGTTAGGGGAAGCTGGATTACTCCATGAAAGTTTTACAAAAAAAGATTATTTATTCAACAGTAATGTCAGTAGAGGTTTTGATTTTATCGATAAATCTGCGAGTAGAACACGGGCAGATTTATCTAGAGAAAATCAAAACTCGAGTGGGATTTAATTGACTATTACAGATTAGAAGAAAGTATATAAAGATTAGAAAAAAATAAAGTAGGCCTACTCCAATACAATAAAATATATATTAATTGACTTACTAAAATTATACTTCACTAATGTTACCTTCACCAAAATGTTTGAACGGAGCCGCCATTTTCAGTCGACTATCTATGCGGGAAACAAATTACGATCGCAAAGCATGTTTTATAGTACCGTAAGAATTTGCAGTTTGAAATGTTGGCAAACAAAGAAACAAATGCTAGGGTAGTGATAAAAAGAAACAAATGCTAGGGAAGCGATAAAATTAAACAAATGCTAGGGAAGCGATAAAATTATGAGGTAAGTGGGCATGATTGGTTGAAAGACGTCCTTTCGTGCCGTTTTATTGGTCAAAAGTAGTATCACGTAGTAAAAGTGTAATAATAATAATAATAATAATAATAATAATAATAATAATAATAATAATAATCCGTGGCGCTACAGCCCGTGAAGGGCCTAGACCGACCAGCCGGCTGCTGGCCTCACGCCCACATGCCGAAGCAGAGGTGGACGATCATCCAACCAGAATGGAGGTATCGTGTTGTTAGCACGATGATCCCCCCAGCCGTTATAGCTGGTATTCGCAACCGGATTTCGCTACCTATCGTAGCTCCCCAAGTGCATCACGATGCTGGGTGGGCACCGGTCCCATACACTGGCCGAATTTTCATGAGAAAATTTCTTCCCCCATGAGGACTCGAACCAGCGCGCAGTAAAAGTGTAATAGTCACTATAAATTTGATTTCAACTAGCCGAGATTTGAATTCCGGAATCTGGTATGAAAAGTCGTCATTTTAGCTGTTTATCAAATGAAGCACGTGTATAAACATATACATAACTTCAAATCCATCCTTTTTTTTTTATTGAAATGCCAAGGAAGGCGGGGTTACTTTATTCAAGGTAGAACCTAGGATCTGAAGAAGAAAAGGTGACCCAGTGACACTTACAGGATGCAATTAAAGGTGTATGCTTCGCTGTGATTCATAAGACAAAATAGAAATGCAGTCATGGAGCAAACATTATGATGTCACACTTCGAACGGTTCTTCAACGCACAGAATCCAAACGGGTTTAGCGAACTGGTGGGGAGTTTTGTGAAACACTAGAAGCCCTGCATTGCAGTTTCTGAAACGTTCCGGTTGCTAGGATTGTTAAATGATCAACTTTTAAAAATAGGGCATGTGCATATGCATGCGTGCAAGGTTCGAATGATGAAGGGGAACTTTTTGAGTGCACTTTAATTATTAATTACCTGTATCATAGTGGTTACTGTCTAGAAATAAATATCCTATTGATTATTATTTATGTATTTCATATTAAACCACGTTCATTTGAGTAATACTTAACATTCAGTTGACACTCAGCTATTGTGGTATATGACAATATGTAATTTTATTCGAAAGCTGACAAAGTGAATAAATGAATTAATTAATTAATTAATTAATGAAGTACACTTATTCATACACTCAGGGAAAAAAATCGAAGGTGCAGGTTGCATATCTTTACAGAGAACTACGGGTGGGTGGTGTGAGAAATATCAGAATACAAGGTTAAAGAGAAAACAAGTACAACAAGGGGAAAGACAAGAAAAACAAGGAGAACAAGGGGAAGGCATGAAAAAGAAGACATGGAGAAGAAGAAAAGGAGAACAAGGAGAATGCATGGAGAACAAGGGGAAGGCATGAAAAAGAAGACATGGAGAAGAAGGAGTCAAGGAGAATGCAAGGAGAACAAGGGAAGACATGAAAAAGAAGACATGGAGAAGAAGGAGACAAGGAGAATGCAAGGAGAACAAGGGAAGGCATGAAAAAGAAGACATGGAGAAGAAGGAGAATGCAACGAGGATAAGTGGAAGAGATAAAAAAGAAGACATGGAGAAGAAGGAGACGAGGAGAATGCAAGGAGAACAAGGGAAGGCATGAAAAAGAATACATGGAGAACAAGGAGAATGCAACGAGGATAAGTGGAAGAGATAAAAAAGAAGACATGGAGAAGAAGGAGACGAGGAGAATGCAAGGAGAACAAGGGAAGGCATGAAAAAGAAGACATGGAGAAGAAGGAGACAAGGAGAATGCAAGGAGAACAAGGGAAGGCATGAAAAAGAAGACATGGAGAAGAAGGAGAAGGCAAGGAGAACAAGGAGAATGCAACGAGGATAAGTGGAAGAGATAAAAAAGAGGACAAGGAGAAGAAGGAGACAAGGAGAATGCAAGGATAACAAGGGAAGGCATGAAAAAGAAGACATGGAGAAGAAGGAGACAAGGAGAATGCAAGGAGAACAAGGGAAGGCATGAAAAAGAAGACGTGGAGAAGAAGGAGAAGGCAAGGAGAACAAGGAGAATGCAACGAGGATAAGTGGAAGAGATAAAAAAGAAGACATGAAGAAGAAAGAGACAAGGAGAATGCAAGGAGAACAAGGGAAGGCATGAAAAAGAAGACATGGAGAAGAAGGAGAAGGCAAGGAGAACAAGGAGAATGCAACGAGGATAAGTGGAAGAGATAAAAAAGAAGACATGGAGAAGAAGGAGAAGGCAAGGAGAACAAGGAGAATGCAAGGAGAACAAGGGGAAGGCATGGAGAAGGATAAGACATGGAGAAAACGGGACGATATGGAGAACAAGTTGAACATAAGTACAACAAGAGGAAGACGAGGAGAACAAGGGGATAAGAGGACAAGGGAAAGATAAGAAGAACAAGGGGAACAAGGAGAAAATGGATAATACAGGAGAACAAGGGAAATACAAGGATAAATATGGAGGAGGGTGAATTTTTATGTGACGATGAATTTTATTCCCAAGTTACCTTGTCATTCCTAACAAGGAGAAAGTTCTACGTCAAAAAATAGAACCAACAGTAATAGAGATTGAAACACATTATTGATTCGAGGCTGAAACGACCATAGTATATGAACATAGTCGTATTTCTCAGAGAAAGGAATTGTTCACAGAAATATACGTAGGACTACTCTTTAATGTAATATACCGTGAAGGTAAACGGAATCGTTCCGAATTTTCTTAGAATCCATAGAGTTAATAACACACCAGTGGAAATGTAACTTTGATGAAGCTAATATTTAGGGCTGAAATGTTATTAAGAAGACCTCCGAGCGTGTGTTACGGTTTCTTCCAGGACTAAGAAAGTGGGGTAATAGCACAGTACTGCACAGGAAAGCCTATTTTGAACTCTTGTGGTCAACTGCGGTCTTGGAAGGTTAGGTTATTTTGTGCGCGTAATTATCTCAATTTAGTAAATCTCTGTGTGGAAATTAGGGTAACAACGTGAGGTGCGCGCCCCACTCGTCACACGAGGCGCCGGACGTGACCGGTATGCGAACCGGTCAGATTTGGTTTTGTGCTGGCCATCACAGCAGATGGCGAGATCTATTAACCCTCTCGACCTGCGTATCTGTTCTAAAATTACAGTCTGCATAGACTTCTCGGACTAATTTTTATTACAGTAAATAAATCTCTTCCTTGATAAGTAGTACGTAAACTTAAGGCTCATTCACAATGAAAATTAAACATAACGTAAGCGTTAACTTAAGAATGTAAACGTTACGGTAAAATCAAGAAGTCACACCATCATTCACGATGGGAACAAACATAACCGCAAACATACTTGGTAACCATGGAAACATAACAACGACGCCATTTCCTCATATTCTGTCGTATACTTCAGCGCTCCACGATTGTGTTCTGTTTGCAAATCACGTAAGCATAAGCATGAAAGTTTGGAGTTTGCAAACTTTCATGTTAACGTCTTACGGTAATGTTTATGTCAATGCTTATGTGAATCATTATGAATGATCCCATTTGGTAGCCTAGGCGCAAACTTCTGTGTTTATGTTACGGTTATGTTTAATTTTCATTTTGAATGGGCCTTTACAGCAGGACGCCACGCCGTTTATCCGAACTAAGGGAGACAAAGCCGTATCGGATATGTTTTTTTCGGATAATCACAGGTATTATCTTCGGTATTGAAAGAAATACGCTATAGTACGAAGTCAAAGCATGCAATTTATTGTAATACATAGGCCTATCGGTTTACTAATAAACCATGAGAATTTATTATGCGGTAATGAACTGGATATATATCAATTGAAGTTTCGCACGAACAATCATATTATTCTCTTGAATACTCTTGATTTTTCTGATAAAGTCCACAATGAATTGAAAGGGTTTATACTAGAGATGAATAAACTAACTGCCGCTCTCGCTCGCTGTATTCGCTGCATTTGTCTTTCGAGTCTCGTCTCGTCATTCTCGTGCGCTTCGAGTCTCGCTCATCATTCTCGAAATAGCATTTGGTCGGCGTGGGAAGATTTCGTGACTTTGAATAACATACATCATTGAAATAAATAACATTATACTTACTGGCTTTTAAGGAACCCGGAGGTTCATTGCTGCCCTCACATAAGCCCGGCATTGGTCCCTATCCTGAGCAAGATCAATCCAGTCTACAAATAACATTATAAATGTTTAAATGAGACAAAAAGACAAAACAGAACAGTATCTTAGTTATCAAAATATTCTGGTTCTATGACATGGTTATATAAATAAAAAACAATTCTCAAATAAATTTGCATTTCTAAGAAACATAAAACATAACGTTAATATCTTTTTATTTGAGATTGCACACTTGATCTCAAACATATGAAAAGAAAATTCCTAGCCTTTTAATAAGGACCTAGTAATTAGATAAAGACTTGGGAACGGATTATTACACACTGAAAGGTAGAAATGATGTTTCAAATAGGCTACTTGATTGTTTATACATATATAACAGTTGCCAAAGTAGATAAAAGTTCAGTCAGGTATAAACAACTGTGGCGATTCAAGGCTGATTGACGTTCGAGACTTCGGGAGTGATCAATCTCGGCGTCTCGAAACACTCACGAGCAGTCTTTACGTGAACGACGCGATGTAGTCAATATTGTCGTGCGGGTTTTCGGCTTTGCAGGCGCTGTTAGTCTTGCTTTCTCGATCGTTGTTCATCTCTGGTTAAGTGATATGCGAGAAGGTCTGTTAGATCTCTAAGATACTATAATGGATGGATAGGAACGGTATTATTCCGTCTCGTACAACAAAGTTTGAATTGAAAAAAAGACCCCAGAAGCTTTCGTGCTCGCGAGCACTTTTTTACTCGCATGACGAGAGCACCAAATAACATTAAAGGAGCACCAGGTTGAGAACGCCTGGGTAGGACTTACCATGTATAAGGCCCTCATTCGCTCTGTCATTACCTATGCCGCCCCCGCATGGAGGTTTGCGGCAGTGTCCCATCTCCGTAAACTTCAAGTTGTCCAAAACCAGGTGATTCGACTCATTACCCATCTCCCCCGAGTCGCCTCGAGAAGAAAGTTCCATGATGAACTAGAGTTGCCAACCATAGACGAGTTCATTGCTCGACTGGCTAGGAACCTGTATGCGGAAGCTCGTGCTAACCCCAACCCGCTCATATCTGGCCTCGGCCAGTATGATCCTAGGTTACGGCGTAGACACCAGACAGGTCCATTAGCTATACTATTGAGACAGGAGGACAGGGAGGCTGGCGTTACTCCCAGGTTTTGGTAGCCACGACTCAACTCCATGAGACTCCTTGGATAGTGCAACCGCTGTAAAATGACCTTGTCTTAATTGGGCTAAACAAAATCCCTCCCTAACAATATCTACTTTTGTTGATCGATGGAACTATCATAGAGCCAATTGGCTAGTATATATATCCATCGATTCATAGAGTCATTCAACGTAAGAGCCAACTGGCTAGTCTCTAATATTGAGACAACTCATCCTGCCTAAGGTTTTTCCGTGGTTTTCCTAAGGCGCTAAGACAAATGTAGGGATGAGCCCTAAAAGAAATGGGCCACGGACCTGCACTCATATCCCCATTAATCTCCCTAATTACTTAAATTAATTAACTTATTACATCTTTCCCCCCTCTTCGTAATTGAGCCATCATATAGCCAAATGGCTTGTCTCAAAATTGAGGCGATTCAACAAGGCTCATGATAACAATCACCTCCTACATAATAGCCAAATTGGCTAGTCTCCTGTACATGAGACAACTCATCTCGCCTAAGGTATTCCGTGGTTTTCCTCAGGCGTAAGACAAATGTCGGGATGAGCCCTATAAGAAATGGGCCACGGACCTATATGCCCTTCCCCATATATATTCCACCTTTATTATAAACGATGTATGCCCTAGTTCAGATAATATTAATAGTCTATTAAATACACGAGGTCACTCAATAAGTCGCAAATTGAAAGGACAGGGACCTCTCAAATTGCAGATTAGATTTCACGGCGCTTCTTCCGACGGCCTTCACATGCTTTGTCATTGAACAACAGATGACGGCGTCTTGCCATCCTAACGGCAAACACCAGCCAACTCCTCCTCGCCCCGTTCCGTGATCAATTGATCAATCTCAGCCCCCCTCGCGTATGTGGTACCTAAGAGGTTACGTCCAATTTCGGCTACCCCTTCAAAATTTTCTAGAGCTCCTTCAGGGGAGCAGCGTAACCCGGAGTGAGACTAGTGGCCAACAGGCTTGGAGCTCACATATTTAGTTTTGTACAGCCCCCAACCCCTTGCAAGGACGCGTTTTGCGTACCTTTTAAATTTTCCTCCCAATTCTCCTTCGATTTTTCGTTTTTCGTTTTTCAGAACGCCTGGTACAGGGAATGCAAGTCCAGGATCTTGTATGTTGTTATATTTTTCTAAAGAACCGAGGCTGAAAAGCGACATTCGATCTGTCCGTTGACGCCGCGACCCGACCGGTCTATCTGGGTCAATACTTTCACAAGCCCCCACGCCATGCAACACCTACCTTTCTTCCCGACAGGACGCACGGTGTGGAAATTAGTGATGGACATCGGCAGGCTGTTGGGTAACAAATAGGACTTTACACTGCACTTCCACAATTAGGCTTTGTTCGCAGGAAATGCTTACAAGGACCCATAACGAGCGAGTCTGTCTTTGGTAACAGCCTTCATTGTGTATAACCAAATCGTTTCACATGAATGAGACCGCGCACGAACGTGGCTGTACCATATTTACTTCACAGTTGACTGGTGTTCGAACTTTAAGACTGGGAGGGATACTAGAAAAATATAACGACTAATATGGCATTTATTCAAACAAGAAACGGTATTTATCCCTTGCCAATAACCAGTCAGCAGTAATCATTATGTAAATTGTGCTCCTGTATACATAAATAACCGATCTACCTATTTACCTACCTAGTAAGATTAATTTAATCGTCACAGACAGGCAAAACAGATTAGAGGACAGTAATGTTCAAATCCAGGGACATCATTTTATTTTTACTTCAATTTTTATTGTACCTGAGTTTTTGAATGTACTTCACTCCCACCCCTTCTACTAATGAAGTTCCAACTCCACACAGAACCAAGACCGCAGAAAGTAAGCAGTACTGAATGAGTATAGTACGTTCCAGAAATATGTTCGCGTTTTCCAGTGACGAAAGAGCTTTCAATATTGAATCATATTTTCGCACAGGTGCTGTCCGTTTGCCTCGGCGCATCCCGATTTCTCCCACCTGCTTCTGCTCGCGCCTCTGTAATATCTGGGCTGTCTTAGCTCTTTTCTGAAAACATTAATTTCTCTTAGGAATTGGAAGTTTACGTAATATTATACAGCTGTTTAATTTAACTTAAATAAAAGGGCCTCGTAAAGTAATTAACTGTCATGTGATTTTCTCCCTTTGTACGACCCTACGACATAACCACTTGGACGGACAGTAGATAGCATGTCTGAGTAATTTTATATTTTCGGGTCCGGCAGAAGTGAAGATTGAATTTACAGTACGTAGAGTAGGTACAGAATTATTTCAACGTGAGTTACTAGTACGAAGGACGAAACTGGCAATTGGAATTAGATGCAGTAGTCTATACTGTGTGTTCAGTTCAAAATGTGTCATGGCTCGCTGTATGCCGTCATGTGGCTAGCCGATGAGCCTAGAGAATTCAATCTTCCTACACTTCCGCAGAGGTGTATAACCTAAGAGGGAGAGAAGTTGCCTAGCAAGTACGGCGTTCATTCTGAAGAGTACGTACCGATACGAACGGTAACGCCGGTAGTGGCAGGAATGTGAACTGTTTGGAAATACGTACTGTCGGGATATGGGGAGAGGGTTAAGACGATTACTTACGTATTTGTTGACATTAACTTCGACGGTCAACATGGACACGGAGCATTTGATTTGTGTTGTGGAATGTTACCGTACGCAACCGATGATAACAAATACCCTGCGTACGACTTGCCGGCGCAAAACACAGTTCGAAAGAGGTTATGGTAGCACACAGACCGTACAGACCGCCATCTGTTGCTACGACGTTCAAGTTATACCGTACACGTTCTCAAGTTCAGATTGAAGAACGCCTTAAATAATAGGCAACTTCTCTAACATATAGTCTGAAACTCGCTTCAAATCGGTGACCCAACAACAGTGACGTCATGACACACTTTGAAATGAATACCCAGTAGTGCGATAATATGCACAAAAGAACTGAAGCCTGTATCGAAATGAACGGCCACCATTTTCAAACTTGTGTTTAAATATTCATATCATGATTATTTGTCAATTTAACTTCATTCTCTATAGTGTACGCTAATGTGCTTTAGACAGTATAATATACACTGCATAATGAATACGTTCGCATGGATACCTCAGTTCGTGAGTAAAGCACTTATTCTTAATACAGTACTGTACTTTGATTAAACAAAAACCTAATGAAAATTATGAAACTCAAAATTGCGATATTTCCTAGTTTACTTAAATGGATGAACTACTTTTCTTCCTTCCTATACCTAGTAGAGTGATTTGTTTGTGTTTTACGCCAGTATCATCGAACTACAGTCGTGGAAGGGGATAGCAAACTGTGTTTCCGGTTCTCTAAAGGTATAGACAGGTTAATATTAAAAATGTTAGTGAAAATAAAATGATGTCCCTGTATTTTCCATATTGAACTTCCAATGGATGTCTTTAATTGAAATAAAACAATTTGTTGTCTTAAATACTGATTTGATTTTAAATTCAATCGGCTTCTCTTTTGAAATATTTCTAATGGCCATGTGCACCATTCTCGATCATCCAGTCCGTTTATCAGGAATCACGGAAACATGGTTAATTCTTGACAATGATCAAGTTACAGATGCGGTGCACCGACATTTTCCCTCGATCAACTCAGTACCGTCAGCTGACGGTACGCTCGCTTGAGAAGAATCATCTGAGCGCTAGGTTACCGCGTATGAAACAGCGAACGAACGCACTCTGTCAATTATCGCTTCGTTTTTGTTTGTTGCCTTGTCGGACTGTTTCAAACATCCGCACAGGTTTCAAAACAACAAGTTTCATGGAAGAAAAAAAGAAAAGAGCACCGAACTTCTCACAGTTCGAAGTGGGAATTCTTTTAGAACTCGTCAGCAATTCGGTATCTATATTAGAGAATAAAAGTACAGGGACATCATTTTATTTTTTTTAACATTTTTAATATTAACCTGGCTATACCTTTCTATTAACGATTGAAACAGGAAACACCGTTTGCTACCCTTTCCACGACGGAGTTCGATGATACTGGCGTAAAATACAAATCACTTTACTAGGTATAGGAGGGAAGAAAAGTGGTTCATCCATTTATGTAAACTAGGAAATATCGCTATTTTGAGTTTGATAATTTTCATTAGGTTTTTGTTTAACCAAAATACAGTACTGTATTAACACTTAGTGTTTTACACACGAATTGAGCTATCCATTCGGAAGTATTAATTATGCAGTGTATATTGTACTGTTACAGCACATTAGCGTACTATATAGAGAAAGAAGTTAAATTGAAAAATAATTAAACACATTTTAGAAAATGGTGGCCGTTCATTTCGATACAGGCTTCAGTTCTTTTGTGCATATTATCGCACTATAGACTATTGCACCTAATTCCAATTACCAGTTTCGTCCTTCGTACTAGTAACTCATGTTGAAATAATTCTGTACCTACTCTATAAAAGAGTACCTTACGTACTGTAAATTCAATCTTCACTTCTGCCCGATCCGAAAAGATAAAATCACTCAGAAATGCTATCTACTGTCCGTCCAAGTGGTTTTGTCGCAGGGTTGTAGAAGGGGGGGGGGGAATCACGTGACAGTTAATTACTTAACGAGGCCCTTTTATTTAAGTTATTTTAAATACTTGAATAATATTACGTAGACGTCCAATTCCTAACAGAAATTAATGTTTTCAGAAAAGAGCTAAGATAGCCCAGCTAATAGACTTTACAAAGGGGCGAACAGAAGCAGGTGGGGGAAACCGGGATGCGACATAGGGAAACGGACGACAGTACCCGTACGAAAATATGATTCAATATTGAAAGCTCTTTCGTCACTGGAAAACGCGAACATATTTCTGAAACGTACTATACTCAGTAATTCAGTACTGCTTACGCGCCCTCAGCTCTGTGTCGTGAACGGTTGGAAGTTTACTAGTAGAGGGGTGGGAGTGAAGTACATTCCAAAACTCAGGTACAATAAAAATTGAAGTAAAAATAAAATGATGTCCCTGTACTACAATCTATTGTTCCTATCACACCCGGAAATCCATCTATTTGATGAAATCCATCCATTACATTTGGCAGATCGGCCCTTGCTGGAAAAACAATGAAGCGTGGAAAGAACGACGCAATGATTTCCGACACTTCACTGGTGATACGCTGCACTGTTGTTCGATGTATATTAGCAGTGTCCCCGATAACAATATTAAAGGCACCTGTGGAATAAGATCGTAAAGTTGCCAAAACTCTGTTCATAGGAGATTATTTCTGTTGGTAGAGAACTCTAACCTATCGTTCATTTGGTCCACTAACCACCACACTGTTTCTTTACTCAGTCGAAATCTCTCTTCAAATTTTCTGTCTCCCAGATCTTCGAAAGGATCTCCTCTTTCTACAATAACACCAATTCTGTTATTTCCGCAGTGATTTGCGTGTTCAAGATACATCATTTCATCTTCGATTCCATCAAGTACGTCAAATCGTGCCGCCATTTTGGTTTTCTCGACTTGATCATGTTCAATTCAAGATAATCGGTCCCACACCCGTGATCAAATTTGATCATCATCAACTCGCTTGTTTAACTTTGATCGAGATTGATACTCCGCAAACTGGCGTTGAAGATGGTCAAGTGCCGACTTAACTATGGTCAAATTTTAATCGAGAATGGTGCACACGGGCATTAATGTTTACCATTCCACTGTAATTTTATATGGTCCTTTACTTATTTTGTCTATTATTTTTAAGAATTTTATCTCGAAAATAGCACATCTATGACAGTGTATTTCTACTATAAAAAATGTTGCATCCTAAAATGCTACAAAATACTAAATTCTAACGTTAAAATGCTATGAAATACTAAATTTGATTTTTGAAATGCTACATTTTTTATTTTAAGTTGCTAAAATACAGGGTGTTTAAAAAATACGGGGCATAATTTCAGGTATGTATTTCCCACATGTAGACAATCAAAATAGTTCATTACAACATGTGTCCGGAAATGCTTTATTTTCGAATTATGGCCTTCACAACATTGAAATTCACCGGAACGTTTTTCTTTCCGCAGGTCGTTGCCGTCAAAGGAGACATTAAGAGGGCACTCTGACAGTTCATTCCGAGGCGAAGGTTACATTCAGTGTTGTGTAGGCGTTAGACTGTGCGACATGTATTCAAATCAAGAGCTGGCAGAGATACGCTGCATGTACGGTAAGGCGGACGGCAATGCTGCGCTGGCTCGTCGTTTGTACCAGGAGAGGTACCCACAGCGACAATTTCCAGATCGGAAGACATTTGTACGTCTCCATTACCGTCTGTGCGAGTATGGAAAGTTTAACTCCCTGGTTTGGGAAGGGGACGACCAAGATCTACAACTCCAGAAGTACAGGAGGAGATTCTGGAGGCTGTGAACATGACCCCTTCTATCAGCACACGAAGGGTAGCGTTGCAAGTCAATGTTCCTCATACGACTGTCTGGAGACTGTTGAAAGAGTATCAATTGTATCCTTATCATTTGCAACGTGTACAGGCCCTGTCACCAGCAGATTACCCTGCACGAGTTAGGTTCTGTCAGTGGTTCTTGCAGCAGTGTGGTGTAAATCCGAACTTTCCTGCCTTAGTATTATTGACAGATGAAGCACAGTTCACACGAGATGGCATAACAAATTTCCACAATCAGCATGTATGGGCGTATGAAAACCCACGTGCAACTGTTCCATCACATCACCAGGTGCGGTTCTCCCTCAACATGTGGGCCGGTATCATTGGTGATCGATTAGTTGGACCCCATGTACTTGTAAACAGACTTACGGGGCAGGCGTACACAAACTGCCTGGAAAACACCATACCTCATGTTTTAGAAGACACTCCACTGATCAATCGTCAACACATTCACTTCTTGCATGATGGCGCTCCTGCACACTTCAGTCGTACGGCTCGCCGGTACTTGGATCGAAGGTTTCCTGATCGATGGATAGGTAGAGGTGGCTCAATTGCTTGGCCTCCACGCTCACCTGATCTGAACCCTCTCGATTTCTACTTGTGGGGCCATTTAAAATCATTGTTTCATTTGTCTCCGGTTCCTGATTTGGAATCCCTTCGAAATCGAATTGTGGCATGTTCTGAGGACATACGCAATACTCCTGGAGTTTGGGATCGTGTTCGCAGGTCAATGAGACATCGATGTGAGGTCTGTATTCAAGCAGAAGGTGGACATTTTGAACATCTTCTGTAATGACAACGACCTGCGGAAAGAAAAACTTTCCGGTAAATTTCAATGTTGTGAAGGCCATAACTCGGAAATGAAGCATTTTCGGACACATGTTGTAATGAACTATTTTGATTGTCTACATGTGACAGGGCCTTTACACGTTGCAAATGATAAGGATACAATTGATACTCTTTCAACAGTCTCCAGACAGTCGTATGAGGAACAATGACTTGCAACGCTACCCTTCGTGTGCTGATAGAAGGAGTCATGTTCACAGCCTCCAGAACCTCCTCCTGTACTTCTGGAGTTGTAGATCTTGGTCGTCCCCTTCCCAAACCAGGAGAGTTAAATTTTCCATACCCGCACAGACGGTAAATGTCTTCCGATCTGGACATTGTCGCTGTGGGTACCTCTCCTGGTACAAACGACGAGCCAGCGCAGCATTGCCGTCCGCCTTACCGTACATGAAGTGTATCTCTGCCAGCTCTTGATTTGAATACATGTCGCACAGTCTAACGCCTACACAACACTGAATGTAACCTTCGCCTCGGAATGAACTGTCAGAGTGCCCTCTTAATGTCTCCTTTGACGGCAACGACCTGCGGAAAGAAAAACGTTCCGTTGAATTTCAATGTTGTGAAGGCCATAACTCGGAAATAAAGCATTTCCGGACACATGTTGTAATTAACTATTTTGATTGTCTACATGTGGCAAATACTGTACATACCTGAAATTATGCCCCGTATTTTTTAAATATCACTTTATTTTTACCAACATTTTTAACATTAACCTGGCTATACTCGGAAACACTGTCGACCCCTTCCATTACAGGAGTTTGATGTTACTAGTGCAATATGTAAACAAATCATTTTACTAGGTATAGGAGGAGAGAAAAGTAGTGTATGCATTTATGTTGTAGGGAAATATGATATTACGATTTTCAGTTTGATCATCACTTTTACGGAATTTATCAAAATACAGTAGAGTAGTAACATTTTTTTTTCAAAAACTCAACTTTTTAGGCGGCTATGTTCGTTATGTAATGTCTACTTTATTTATCATATTAATTATTGGTGTTATCATACAATATAGAGAGTGCATTTAAATTGAGGGGCTCATAAGTAAAGGGCTGTAAGTGCACTTGTTACTTCTGAGAAAATGGGGTTTAGATATTTAAGCTTTCGTAAAACCGGTGAAATTTTTATTTAAATTTTAATGTGTCATGCGATTAAAATATCCCTTTTCCACTAAAATTTTAGATACTTTAGCTTACACTGGATGCACTTAACTCATGTTATTACAAATGTGACTAGCATTCCTTTGCTTCTAGCCACCTCAATTCAAAATAAGCTAATCTGAATTTTTAAACAAGTTGCTGAAAATGGTTGCCGTTCATTACAATGCAGGCTTCAATTCTTTACGCATATTATTAAAAACATTTTGAAGCATATTCTCTGAAATTGAATTTATCGTTTCTTCAATATAATTTTTTAGTACGATATTATTAATATAGGTTCTTTCTTCTATAGAAAACGCAACCATATTTCTGAAACACACTATACACTGCAGTGTTTACTTCACTGCTTGAAGACTTCGAATGCAACAGCGGCCGTAACTCTGTGTGTCTGACGGGAGCAAGGACATTAGTGAAGGGGTGAGAGTGAAGTACATTCAGAAATGCAGGTACAATAAAAATGCAAGTAAAAATAAAATGATGTCCCTGTATATATATAGATTTGCAATTTTAAAAACATGATCGTTCAAAACGTGTTGTACAGTACACGTCTGTGAAACTTTTCGTCGATTTTGTAAAAGCACTTCCTGACCTTGTATAGTAATATAGTATTTCGACAAGATTAAAAACAATAGAAAATTCTTAAAAAAACATTTTTTAAGTTTCTTAACTTTGGAGGACAATTCTTGCTGAAACCATCGCTTTGTTGAAGTATTGATAAGCGTGTACTTGTTGGCTTGACAGCATTGCGCTTTTTCGTAACAGATGAAGAGGCGCGCTTCCGCACTCAAAAAAAGGGAAAGGTCGATCAGTGCGATGGCAGGTCGCAGACTGTGAAGAAATCGTGCTAGCCCACAGTCTGCCCACTAGCTCACGGAACAGGATTCGATTCTCTATCGCGTTACCAAGCGTTCATAGTGGGCTGACTGCAGCAGCTAGAAATCACTGCAAAGAGCGTTCAGTCCATTCGTGTAATAGGCATGCATAAATCTTGTCATCATCCTTAAGACTTCGCATATGGTTTGCACAATTAAATTTCGGTTCAAGGCTTTTAACATCGAAGGTTGATTTTGATTAATTATTAGTTTCTGTTGAAGGATCTGAAGTCAGATTTTATCTATTACGTATGAAAAAATGTGTATAATGTTATGAAGAATTGCCACATTTTAGTTCCATTCATGCAATATTAACATATTTACATACATAAATCAAGTAATCTTTTTAAAAAGCCTGTACATTATGTCATTCTTAAGGGAGGATGTAGGTTCAACTGATCAAAAATCACGTTTTCTAGAAACTTACTTACTTACTGGCTTTTAAGGAACCCGGAGGTTCATTGCCGCCCTCACATAAGCCCGCCATCGGTCCCTATCCTGAGCAAGATTAATCCAGTCTCTATCATCATATCCCACCTCCCTCAAATACATTTTAATATTATCTTCCCATCTACGTCTCGGCCTTCCTAAAGGTCTTTTTCCCTCCGGCCTTCCAACTAACCCTCTATATGCATTTCTGGATTCGCCCATACGTGCTACATGCCCTGCCCATCTCAAACGTCTGGATTTAATGTTCCTAATTATGTCAGGTGAAGAATACAATGCTTGGAGTTCTGTGTTGTGTAACTTTCTCCATTCTTCTGTAACTCCATCCCTCTTAGCCCCAAATATTTTCCTAAGAATCTTATTCTCAAACACCCTTAACTTATGTTCCTCTTTCAAAGTGAGAGTCCAAGTTTCACAACCATAAAGACAAACCGGTAATATAAGAGTTTTATAAATTCTAACTTTCAGATTTTTTGACAGCAGACTAAATGGTAAAAGCTTCTCAACCGAATAATAATAGGTACGGTATTTCCCTTATTTATTCTGTGTTTAATTTCCTCCCGAGTATCATTTATATTTGTTACTGTTGCTCCAAGATATTTGAACTTCTCCACCTCTTCGAAAGATAAATTTCCAATTTTAATATTTCCATTTCGTACAATATTCTCGTCAGGAGACATAATCATATACTTTGTCTTTTCGGGATTTACTTTCAAACCTATCTCTTTACTTGCTTCCAGTAAAACTCCCGTGTTTTCCCTAATCGTTTGTGGATTTTCTCCTAACATATTCACGTCATCCGCATAGACAAGCAGCTGATGTAACCCGTTCAATTCCAAACCCTCTCTGTTATCCTGGACTTTCCTAATGGCATACTCTAGAGTGAAGTTAAAAAGTAAAGGTGATAGTGCATCTCCTTGCTTTAGCCCGCAGTGAATTGGAAACGCATCTGACAGAAACTGACCTATACGGACTCTGCTGTACGTCTCACTGAGACACATTTTAATTAATCGAACTAGTTTCTTCGGAATACCAAATTCAATAAGAATATCATATAAAACTCTGCATACAGTATACTATACTACACTAAAAATAATAATCACAGTAAAACTTTTAAAATTGTTAACAACGACGTTTGAGACGGGCAGGCCATGTAGCACGTATGGGTGAATGCAGAAATACATATAGAGTTTTAGTTGGGTGACTTGAGAGGAAAAAGACCTTTGGGGAATCTGAGACGTAGATGGGAGGATAATATTAAAATTGGATTTGAAGTTGGGATATGGTGCTAGGGACTGGAATAAATCTTGCCCAGGATAGGGACAGATGGGCGGGCTTATGTGAGGGCGGCATTGAACCCCAGATTCTCTAAAAGCCATTTATAAGTATGTTACAAACTGGAATTACTAACTGTCAATGCACAAAACTCTTGTCTCCTGAAGCGTTTTTCAAACTTTTTTGAAGTGGGGACCGCTTTTTTAAGTCAGAACAGTTCCGCAGACCACCTTACTCTTGTTCCCTTCGAAAGCAAATTTATCATTTTTGTAGAATATTTTAATACCAATATACTTACATTTTAAAATAGAATCAATTAATTAAAATTAATTAAATTAAATTAATGTTACATTAGTGCTAACTAATTAAGCTAATGTCAATAGAAGAAAATTCATCTTTATTTCTTTAATAATTAGGGGCTATTAGAGTTTGGATAATCTTTAACTTATTAACTAAAAATAAATAAATAAATAAATAGATAGATAGGTAGGTAGATAGGTAGATAGGTAGATAGATAGGTAGGTAGGTAGATAGATAGATAGATAGGTAGATAGATAGATAGACAGACAGACAGACAGACAGACAGACAGACAGACAGACAGATAGATAGATAGATAAATGTTGGTACTCATATTAATATATTAATGAGATGGATGAGCCTGCTGATTCTTGCACAGTTGTTCTATATTTGGGCGTATGCTGGTAAGCTTAAGTCGGAGATCGTCACATCAAGTCGATTTCGGTACTTCTTCTTTATTAGAGTTAGTGATGAAAACCCTTTCTCATACAGATACGTAGAAGCAAACTGAATTATAATCTCTAAACCACCGGTCTCATTCGAGAGTTCAATTAACTTTTCTCTTTCACTAAATGAAAGTTTGTTAGTTTCAATATCGCAATGAAAGTGATCACGAAGCCATTAAAATTCGTCATACTTACTTGGAAAATAATTTAAAAATTGTGACCTCAGAGTTATATTATTGGTGTACGACGTACAGTACGTGACCATTTCAATGTGCAGACTGAGTGTCGGCAAAATTATTAAGAAAGATTGAAAAGATTCGGTCCTCTGTTATGAAGTCGGGTGGTCCCTGGCTGGATTACAGGGACGGCGCCAGGGAAAAGATGGCGGGAAACACCACGTTCATAGTGCTTTAAATCCCTCTTTTGTTGTTGAGAGTAGAGTGAGAAGTCGGTAGACGAGTAGGGTAATAAATTTTATGCTCGACCATGCCGAAATGTAGTAATTATACACCTGGTAGCAGTCCTTTAATGCATGTCATTAAAGTACACCTATTCATTAAAGTTCAGGTTTTCAGCCAATCACAAGTCAGCTTTGTACCGTTATATCGATTATTCTCGGATATGCAATCGACAGACAATTAGCGAAAAGTCACGGAGGCTGGAAATCCAATACTGTCGCAGAAGGTTATGTTCTGTTACTATAATGATTAGCGTTAATTGTATATAATATTCAAATAAATTCAATTTGTCATCTCGTTTTTCAATTCTAAATCAATTTCCAGGTTATATCAGACTAATGTTCATTCTTATTCTGTGTCAAGGTCAATGACATTCGGCCTCGGAAAAAATCAATACTTTCGCGTCTGCGCACATCTCACAATTCAGGTCAGTTCGCACATAACCATAAAAAAGACCTAATTTTCAATACTTTCAAGTTAGAAATATGGTCGAGCATAAAAAGTCGTATGAAACTTGCCTATAATGGTAATTAAGACGCTCGTATGAAAACTATGAAACTCGCTTGCGCTCGTTTCATAAACAATCATACTTGCGTCTTAATTACTACCATTATAGGCTCGTTGCATAATGTAGTATTATAAAATGTCAGTACTGAGAGAAAAAGTGAAAGGTGATTACCATGTGTCATTTCCAAAGTCTGAGATTTTCAGCTATAGTGTGATATGCAATTCGTTTGAATTTTATTTTTTCTTGGGCCTTTTTTGAAGGACCACAAGGGCAGACTTCGAGGACCACAGGTGGTCGCGGACCATAGTTTGAGAAACGCTGCCCTGAAGAATTTCATACTTCCACCTGGGGTGATAATTAATCGAAAATAGTAAGATAAATTATTCATTCTTTCACATTGCAATCATGTAAATTATTTTCGCTAGCGTTCGTGTAACAAAGGAGTAAGTCTGGTAGTATGTGTGTTGCAGCACGTTTAAAGCGAAAGTATCGATGCCTAAGGGATAACAGCAGACTGAGTGTCGGTAAAATTATTAAGAAAGATTGAAAAGATCTGGTCCTCTGTTATGAATATGGATGGTCCCTGGCTGGGTTACAGGCACGGCGCCAGATGTGCAGGGAAGAGATGGCGGGAAACACCACGTTCATAGTGCTTTAAATCCCTCTTTTGTTGCTGAGAGTAGAGTGGGAAGTCAGTAGACGGATAGGGTAATACATTTCATAAAATGTCAGTACTGGAAGAAAAAGTGAAAGGCGATTGTCATGTGTCATTTACAAACTCTGAGATTTTCAGCTGTAGTATGATACGCAATACGTTTGAATTTTATTTTTTCTTCTGTCTTTTTTGAAGGACCACAAGGGCAGACCTCGAGGACCACAGGTGGTCCGCGGACCATAGTTTGAGAAACGCTGTACTATACTATACTATACTATACTATACTATACTATACTATTTACAGTCTTACTAATAAAAACTCTATATACAGACGTTTAACTGTCTTATACTTATACAATGAGTAGCTCGTTTATAAGTCGTGTGTAAATTCCTTACTAATAATCACTACATACGTCGTGTATAACAGTATAACTGTTACACAGCTACGTCATAGTTTCGTCATTACTTCGTTACGAAAGGTAATAGAATATCTGAGGTTCTCTACTGCATCCGGTAGAGCGCTCTAGTGTGGCGTATTAAATATCGATAGTACAACTGGCTCTAATCGATTACCACACTACAATTTTGTCAAAGAGTACAAGCTACAGCAATATTATTCTAATAATTCTATGATCTTTGGTTTGTTCTTCTGTTGTTACAAAGTAAACATCATCATAAAATGACAGTCGATACGAACAGCTGTTAGAGGGGCGGCCATTTTTCGCCAGATATAACGCTTAAACAAGGGATTTCGTGTATATAACTACTGCAAAGCAATTCCCATTGTATAGTTACAGCCTGTTTATACGTCCATAGCTTATTCAAGGTTTATTAATAACGTTTTCTGTCTCAACTCTGCATAAGTCTCGTATAAAAACTATACACGGTTTTTTAGTAAGACTGAATATTAATCACAGTAAAACTTTTAAAATTGTTAACAACACAACGTTTGAGACGGGCAGGCCATGTAGCACGTATGGGTGAATGTAGAAATGCATATAGAATGCTAGTTGGGAGACCTGAGGGGGAAAACATCTTTGGGGAGGCCGAGACATAGATGGAAGGATAATATTAAAATGGATTTGAAGAAGTTGGAATATGATGCTAGGGACTGGATTAATCTTGCTCTGGATAGGGACAGAGGACGGACTTATGTGAGGGCGGCAATGAACCTCTCCGGGTTCTCTCCATCTGTAAGTATGTTACAAACTGGAATTGGTAACTGTCAACGCACAAAACTCTTGTCCTCTGAAGAATTTCATACTTCACCCGGGGTGATAATAAATCGAAAATCGTAAGATAAATTATGCTTTTTTCCACATTCTAATCATGCAAATTATATTCGTTTGCAGTCGTGTAAAAAAGGAGTAAGTCTGGTATGTGTGTTGCAGCACGTTTAAAGCGAAAGTATCGATGCCTGAGGGATAACAGTTTCAAGAATGTAAGAAAAGGTAGCGCAAAGTGTCACGGAAGAAAAGAAAATTAAGGAACGGAAAGTGTTTCATAACAGTTTTTGTTTTGCATCAGACACAATAAAGCAAAAGGTGCGAAGCGTTTCAGACGTGGAATGCAGCTAAATTAGAAACGACGCGACGTCCGTGACACATTTATCTGCATGACGAGGCTAACGAGGATGACGGAAGCAGCCCGGAGTGCCGTCAGCCGTGTCCGTCCCCTTCCTGCGGAACCAGGGAGCACGCGCTGAGTGTGCTCACCTCTTCCTCTCTTCACGCGAAGGAACTTGGACGTCGTGCTACTATGTTGCGAGTGTAAAAAAGAAGAGATTCTTATTACCAGGTTAATTTACATTATTAGAATTGTGAAGATATTATTTACAACAACCGGCTGAAGACTTTCAAAAGGATAAAAATGCCCCAGCTGATATTCGAAATGAATAAACATGAGTATATAGTAAAGGATGCGTCAGAAAGAACGGATGGATTTCAAACTATCGATACGCAACGAGGAGAGAGATATAGTGAGGGGGACCACGACTGTTCGTTCAGCCATGGAATGCAGTTTCAGTTGAGAATATGGTGTTGGTCTGGTGTACAACGTGCTTTCATCGTAGAGACATTTTTGAAAAATGAAGAGTCTGTGATCGCCACTCAGGACTCATTTCGACATCGGATGTCACGCTAGGATTCCAACTCGGAATACAATTTTGCGGTGGGTGGCTTCATTTCCTATCACAGGTTCAACATTAAAGAAGAAATCACCTGGACGAAATTCTATTGCACTGAGATTGTCCGAGGCTACGGTAAGATCTCGCGCCCTGCAACTTCTTTCTTTGGGACCATTTGAAGGCGTAAGTTTGTAAACATCGATCACATACACTGGACGAACTGAAGACAGCGATTCGTGAAGAAATCGTGGCAATTGCACCAGCTATGACTGTGAAAGTGATGGCGAACATCAGAAAACGCCTCGATGCCTGTATTGAAAGCCAAGGACATCATATGGATAATGTTGTTTTCCATAAATAAACTGCATGTTTTGGTGAATATGTTGATAACAATAAATTTTTGATTTGATGAATCTTTACAATTTTCTTGCCATGTGAAATCCATCCGTTCTTTCTGACGCATCCTGTATATATAGTACGTCCGCTCAAATGAGAGCCTCTTGCACCTACCTTGAGCGGGAGGCGTCAGCTGTTTCAGTCTTGAAGCACGCGGCAGGTTGTTGGTACGTCAGCGCTGTTGACAGATCTAAGTCGGTGCTCCGAGAACAAGTTCATATAACTTAGGATTTGGTTTCAGACGAGTACGGAAGTATAATACAGTTAGCTGAGAACGAGGCAGAGGACAGTAGATGTATATTGTGGCTTTTGTGTTCCATATAATATAAATAAAAAAAGCTCCAACGTCAAATAAACTTCTCAGCGCAATGCGTAATAAAACACAAGTTACCCAACATGAGTTTTCGTATCAAAGAAATACTTTAATGCAACTATTACATTCAATGGGGTTTAAATATAAAATTCATGGATCTCAACCAGCAGCAATGGATTCATTACGAATACGGGTGTGGCGTTCCTCGTATTTACGGAATATAGAGTAACAATAGATGTCATTAAAACGTGAAAATAATGTTCCTTTGCCCTCGCCAGTCCCAACAACAAAGTTACATAATATGCTACAAGAGATAAAACGTAGCCATTACAGAAAAAAGATGTATGTAATTGACGAACTATCATAAAAATACGGCCATGTTGTTCTACGACTGACCCCCCCCCCACCACCATTGCCATAGAATTCGTTTGGACGGAACTGAAGAGAAATGTCCGGTCAGAAAATGGATTGGGAAACAAATCTGTTCAAGAAGTACGCGATTTGATAGTAAATGTGATGGATGACATTGATAATAAAAAGCATTGGGTAAAGTATATCGAACATGTAAAGACAAAAGAAAGTGATTATCACTCCTTAGAAGCTAGCTTGTAATCTTGTGTAATTGACTCAACGGACTGTGAATAGGAGTTGTTCGTGTTTTAGTTCTGTATTTACAAGACGCACACGAAGGTTCACTGCAGTCTTCAGAAGGGAGAGATGGCAACGCAGCGTTGTTTACATGGAACCTGTTCGAAGTCGCGTGCCTGCTTGCTCCCTGCGGTAAGTGTGTGCAATCGCACGTTCCAAGTGGCTCTCATTTGAGGCGCCTCCAGAAAGTAAGTTTCCCTATTTAAAAAAAAAAAGAACACACACTTTCAGGAAAACATTTATTGGCAACAGGTACAGTAATGTTTCAGCTATTTTTCAATATAGCCACCATCAGAATTGAGACACTTGTCGTATCGTGGGATCAACTTTTGTATCCCTCTATCGTAGAACTCCTCCGCCTGTGAATGGAACCAGCGTGTGACAGACGTCTTCAGCTCTTCATCGTTGCCAAAACGCTCACCGGAGGACAGGAATTTCTTGAGGTGCAAGAAAACGTGAAAATCGCTGTGAGCAAGATCAGGACTGTAGGGTGAGTGATCAAACAACTCCCAGCCAAATTCCGTCAAAACAGCTGCTGTGCGCCGAGCCGTATGTGGACGAGCATTGTCATGGAGGAGCACAACACCTGCAGTAAGCATTCCACGCCTCTTGTTTTGAATGGCACGTCGCAATTTTCGCAGTGTTTCACAGTAACAGTCAGCGTTCACTGTTTCACTTCTTAGAAGGAAGTCAATGAGCAGAATGCCCTTCCTGTCACAGAACACCGTGCACATCACTTTCCGTACCGACAGCGTCTGTTTGAATTTCATCCTGACCGGAGATCCACTATGCCGCCAATGCATTGACTGCTGCTTGGTTTCCGGGGTGAAGTGCGAAATCCAAGTCTCATCGCCCGTGACGATCCTGTCGAGGAACTCGTCGCCGTCATCGTGATACCGTTGCAGAAATGTCAGTGCTGCTCCTAAACGTTGCATTTTGTGTTCGGATGTCAGGTTTTTCGGTACCCACCTGGTACACACTTTTTTGAACAGCAGGTGCTTAGTGACAATCTCATGCAACAAGGATCGCGATATCTGCGGAAAATGGCTGCTCAGCTCCGTAATCGTGAAGCGACGGTTCTCCATGATGCACTGCCGCACCAGCTCAACACGATCATCACTGATGAAGGACGGTCGCCCACTGCGCTCTTCGTCATGGACACTTTGACGACCTTCGGAAAACTGCCTACACCAGCGACGCACCATCTGCTTACTCATGATGTTCGGCCCATAGACCTGACAGAGCTGCCGATGAATTTCAATTGGCGCAATGCTTTGTGCATTAAAGAACTTTATCACCGACCGAACCTCGCAGGCGGCGGGAGAAGGAATAAGAGCTTCCATTTCGGACCACTGCTGCCACGCTACTGGCACCAGGCGGGACCTGTCCGGTTGGCATATGATTGATACGCCATAGATCTGTTACGTATGCGCAATTGACACGGCTAATTACGTTTACTTTCAAGGGGAAAAAATCGGGAAACTTACTTTCTGGATGCGCCTCGTATAGTCCTATCATTATGGATAAAAATCACGATCCTACTCGCAATAGTTACCGAATAAGAGGTTGTTAAACATTTGGGGGGGGGGGGGGTGAAACATTTTTTCTGAAAAAAAAACTATGAACTTTCCACCAATATGATATTATAGTTGTTTGTTAGTTGTTAAATGTGCAAGGCTATTTCACTTCCACCCTGTATTTATATTTTTGGAAAAAAATAATTACAGTCGATTGAAAATAATAATTTTACAAAAGCTGAAGCTTGTACCTCAATGAAGTGACAAAATATTAGTTAACTTTCCAATTTTTTGAAATAATAATAATAATGTAGTTAATCTAAATAATGGTTGAACTAAGTGACCATTTTTCTAGATACGATGTATCACTTCTTAGCCATCGTATATAAAATGAGGATCTAGGGCATTTCGTAACCGGAAATTTCGTCACCGTTATAGATTCTTCATTCATTTTTCGGTCATCAAATACATTTTGTCATCATGTTTTTGTCACTGAGGAGAGTTTGTCACCGAAGATATGTCGTCATCATATACATTTTGTCATCATTTGTTATACTGAAGGGATTTCACAACCAAAATAATAATTGCATGTCGTTGTAAAGTAGATGACGTAGCTTCCGCTGAATTTCCAGCTTCAGTTTTCATCGTTTCTACACATTCCGCAGCTCAAATTCTACCCCAATTTGCTGAGTGGTTCTAATGCTCTGTAGGTTCTTTTATAATGGTTTTCTTATCTGAGGAAATAGTCATCAGTGAATTACAAATGTCGCGCTCAACACACCTCCATACAATCCCGGTCTTTGTAATTTTGTGCTTCGTTTATATAAATATTGTAAATTTTATTAATAACAACAATGTAATTTATTCGCCACAACAATAATTCCTTTCTACAATCCACCTTAAACGCTCTCGTCAACAATTGGATCTTCACTCAACACAGTATTCGTTATAGCACTCCATCGACGACAATGACAACTTACTTGGACTATTACGCACAACAATGAACTGTTAATCTTAACTAATATTTACAAAGCATTATTTACAAATCAGAACTATCAGTTCTCAGTTCACAGTTCTTCTATCTCAGTCACTCGAGTTCACAGTATCTCGAACCACAGACCTTCAGAGACAGTTCACTGTACTCGAACTCGGGTCCCTCCAACTGCGGTCCACTGCACTCGAACTCAGGTCCCTCCAACTGCGGTCCACTGCACTCGAACTCAGGTCTTCGGATGCTGACGCAGATGCGGACGCACACTCGAGTCGAACTCCGGTACACAAGACTGGCTTGCTTGCTCTGGCTCTCTCACTGACTGGCTGACTAATCAACTGAAAAACTGCTGTCGTTCCTTCGCGACCGTAATTTATAACCACAGCGACGTAGCCTCGAAGGTTCCACGCGTCTCTAGAGATGGCATTCCAGAGAAATCCAGAGCCCTCTCCTCTCTACCAGCACCAGATGCGCGCGCAAACTCGTCGCGTGACGTAATACACCCTCTCTCTTCTCTCCACCGCGCGACGTCACTCAATGTTCCGTGGAGCCTGTGCGATCTGCTTTCTTGCGGGACGCTGGTCGTGAGTTCGAATCTCACGTCGCTGTCACAATATATATATATATATATATATATATATATATATATATATATATATATATATATATATGGGTCCATTACAGATTAATTTGTCTCTTGCTCTATTACTATTTACGAATCGAAATAATTTCGCCATACCTTAAATTGACAATTTTGAAACCAATGAATCCTGTAACTTGAAGATTTCGAAACCAAAAAATGAATGTATTCTTGGAAACAAAATGAACAATGAAATAGGAGGTTTTATATTACGTATCATTTCATATAGGTATCATCAAGGAAAGCGACAAGAAGGGGAGAAAAACTGTGGTGGCGAATAGTCAGGGCTGGGCAGTATTTGAAATACATTTGTATTTTGTAATTTGTAAGGATTTTCGAAAGTATTTTGTATTTAAATACATAAAATTGATGTTTTTTTTATTTCAAATACTCAAAATACTTTCTTCTTATTATTATTCTCCTTCTTGTCCTTCAAGTTTTGGATTTGTATTTGAAGAATGAACTTGTCTTATTTGCCTACCCATTTCAGATGTGCTAGCGATACACTTAGTTTTCTTGCCACAACTGATTTCCTTAATGCCATAAAGAAATCTCCACAGCATCAAGGATCCATCACCCAACACTTGCTAAATGTTCAGCATTATGGAATGCGTCTAGGAGACCCAAATCCTCAGAAATTATATCAAATATATTGAAATATTCATTAAAATTTCCTTGCCCAACTCGATGGAATTCTCTTTGACTCAATCTCTGAAATATTGCAATTCAAACAATACTAGTGGCTTGTGCAGCAAATGCTGCTGCAAATTATGTTCGTTAGACGTTCAAATAAAAATGTTTCAGATTTATTTTCAATGAAGAATACTTCTCTTTTTGATAGTTATTTGTTTCCATAATAATGAAACATACTCCCTCTGAGTGGATTTTTTTAGGCCAAATACTTTTTCTTGAACCTATCCAACTTCAGTTTTTGAGTTTCAACGCGAAAACGCAAGTATCAATGTCAGGACGATATCAGTAGCTATTTCGGTCATTGTGGATTGTAGGCAAAAGTTAAAAAAATGTCAGGTTTGCTAAGCATTTTCGTATAGCTGCTGCATGTAGAACTTGAAATGTAGAGCGTAAAATCATTTTATTCTTCTAAGAGATCTTGCTGAAATGACCTGGAGACTACAAAATTTTCTAGGCCTTTTATTTTATCAGTAAGTAATACCTTTTTATCTTTCCTTAGGAACTGTAATTTTTGCGCTCTCTCGAGCCAATACTGAAGTCAATGACACATATCAAGATCTACACTACACCGCCATTAAGTATATGAAAAAGACCCAACCCCACTGGGCTAATAAGTATACAAATATTTGATTTCTAATAACAATATTATTATCTTACTTAAGTTTTGTAGTTACTCGTATATAGGCCTATAGCAGCCACTCAGTAAATTATAGAAATGAAGATCTAAATGAAGATATTCTCTACATTTACTTACATAACCTCAAAACGTTTCACTTTCATGTCATCAATATAGCATCAATATTATGTACAATTAATGAAAAATAGATGCATCATGATATTAACTATAATAATATTTAATTTCTAATGATAATAATGTCATCAAACCACCTCAAGTTTCGTAGATTTGAATATCCAATACACAGTTGTACTCAGAAAATTATACACTGCAGAATCAGTTTTTAATAACAAATTGAATTGAGCTCTAAATATGTCGGCAATCCTGCAGGTCATGGCCTTCGTGTAATAGCCTATTGTTTAATGTAGTGTGTGTTTTGTTCTGAAAGTCAATCAAGTCGGCCGTGTTTCGATAAAATTAGTTCTCAAAACTGACAACAGATGGATTTTGGAAAATAGGAAAATTGACATTTCACTGAAAACTACTACTTTTCCGAAAAACTTTGGGTTCCAGGCTTCAAAATGAGGGGTCATTTATTAAAATCCGTTCAGCCGTTTTCCCGTAATTTCCATTAACAGTTCAAATTATATATATAGATATGTGAACAACTGGGATTGCCAACCTTCAAAGATGTTGAGTTTCAGTACCTTGAAGAATATTGTGCAGTTCTGAATCCCATTGCCATAGCCCTTAATTTAATGCAAAATGAGAAGGCGTGCTATTAAGGCCAACTTATGTCCACATTAATTTCCTTAAAAAAAGATTAAATATTCTGTTATCTAGCAATCTACGCCATCTATTCCAAGTAACTCCAATCCTAATAAGTTCGATTTCATCAAGATTTAAAGCGATGTTTGATCTGACCCCAGAAGCAAATTGAGCTATTTTGGCAGCTTGCTTTCACCCATCATTTAAGATGACATAGCTACCTGACACTGCCTCACCAAATGATAAGGAGAGGATACAGAATATGTGTGTGAAACCAGATGAGCAGTTCTCTGCTACACCTTTGGTCAGTTCAGATGATGAAAACAATTCTTATGTTTTCAACTCAATTACAACAGACTTTGAAAAGCAAAAAGGAAAGAACTTATCTACTGCGGAGTATGAGCTCATACAATTCTTCAATGGCAAAGGGAAAACCTGTACTCTAGAGAAGCTTGTATAATGTATAATACAAGTTTGTATTCCTCTGCGTCTGTAGAAATACTGTTTTGTTTTGCAGGATGTATTCATTCACTAGCAAGGGGATCCTTATCTTATGAACATTTGAGAAACTGGTTGTTTTTTTAAGGGAGCAATAATTATTCATATATAGCATGATTTCATTGCTGGCTGGGAAAAGGAAGAATGTTCAGTTACAGAGACTCAGGCACTTTATTTTTATTATTTTAAGAGAATTTTTTCTTTATTGGCTCTATGTTTATATTTTGTAATGGGTTTTCTTGTTATTCAGTATATTCAGTATTGTACAGTCAGAGCACACAACATAGTGCAATTGACAAAGTCAATAAAAAGTAAACAACAAAACAATAAAATTCATTCAAAAACTCTCAACAACGTTGACATTAAAAAACTCATTGATTTCATAAAATGGTTTCTTGATCAACCAACCAGAGACAAGTCTGTTAAAAGACTTCCTTTCCAGATTAAAAAGATATCTCGGAAATTTATTTGCTATTTTAACAACATAATAAAATAATTATTCATTGTTTTAGTTAGCCTACACTTAGGTATGTCAAAAAGGTCACGGTTTCTCGTGTTGTATATACGAACATCATTCCTATGTGTCAACATATGTGAATTTTCTTTGACGAAATTTAAGGCTTGATAAATATACAATGATGTTACAGTCATAATTTTTTCATTTACAAATAACGGTCTGCAGTGTGCCTTCATTGATGAATTAGTTATAATTCTAATAGCTTTTTTTGTAACATAAGTACCTTATTAGTATGAGAACTATTACCCCATAAAAGAAGTCCATAAGAAAGTATACTATGAAAATAAGAAAAATAGACAACTCTAATGTAATTCTTCGGAACATACATCTTCAAATTTCGCAGAAGAAATATTACTCTTGACAATTTTTTACAAACATAATCAACATGGTCTGCCCAAGTACCGTAAGTGTTATATGTCGGTAATTCGATTTTTTATTAATATAAGATATTATATAGGGCGGCCGGGTAGCTCAGTTAGTAGAGCAGCTGGCTACGGACTGGAAGGTCCGGGGTTCGATCCCAGGTGGTGACAGGATTTTTTCTCGTTGCCAAACTTTCAGAACGGCCCCGAGGTTCACTCAGCCTCCTATAAAATTGAGTACCGGGTCTTTCCCGGGGGTAAAAGGCGGTCAGAGCGTGGTGCCGACCACACCACCTCATTCTAGTGCCGAGGTCATGGAAAGCATGGAGCTCTACCTCCATGCCCCCCCAGTGCCTTCATGGCATGTTACGGGGATACCTTTACCTTTATAAGATATTATATATATATATATATATATATATATATATATATATATATATATATATATATATATAAATTAATTATTTAAATTTATTTAACACTTGGAGATAAAAATACTTTTAATGTTAATATAATATTTTAGATTTTCAGTAATATTCTTATTTCTTTATATATTGTATCGAGTATTTGAAATACAAATGTATTTTGAGTATTTGAAATACAAATGTATTTTGAGTATTTGAAATACAAATGTATTTTGAGTATTTGAAATACAGATGTATTTTGAGTATTTGAAATACAGATGTATTTTGAGTATTTGAAATACACATGTATTTTGAGTATTTGAAATACAAATGTATTTTGAGTATTTGAAATACAAATGTATTTTGAGTATTTGAAATACAAATGTATTTTGGTTAATTTTGAAAAGTATTTTATATTTGTATTTCAAATACTATTCTTTGATGTATTTTGAAGTATTTTGTATTTGTATTTGAAATACTTGGATGTCAGTATTTTGCCCAGCCCTGCGAATAGTGATGAGGAAATTAAATTGGTGACAAAATGTAATATGTGACGAAATCACCGGGTGACAAAAATTCCGGATCCCATAAAATGATTATATTGGCTCCGTTCTTAGAAATGTCACAACCTTAAGCATATTAGCTGCAACGAATGAATTCTGGTTTTACATTAATATAATAGGCCCTATAATCTGGATTAGATTTCGGCAAGCACGTGAAGAATTATCTTCGGAAGACGAATTTTGTGTCTACGCAGAGATGTCAAAGCGCCTATATTATATACTCATACTACTGATAACCACACAATAACTATACGATGTACATTTGTACGCATTCCTCGTTATTGTTAAATATGAATGGATGTGCAAGTACAAGAATAAGCCCGTTTATCTTCTGTGTTTTTCAGTTTTTTAAAAGTGAATATATTGGTTTTTAAATTTGTATGACGTAACAGAGGAATGCAAGAAGGAATCACTCAATCCCGTGTAAAGCAATGAATGCTTTAAAGTCTATAATCTGGAGTAAATATATAACTAAGAATTAAAAACTTAAAAAATTTAACACGATCATAAAAGGCATTTTGACTTATAATTCAGAAGTTTGGCAAATCCAAAGTACACTGAAAAAAGAAAATTGAAGGAATACAAATGGACTTTCTAAAAAGATCCTTAAAAATATCTAGGCATGTTAAAATTAGAAATGAAATAATAAAAGAGAAAATGGGCGTGCTAAATGAAAAGGGTACCGTAGAAGAAATGGAGATCAAACAGCTGAAATGGTACCACAGTTTATAATATATACAACCACGAAGCTTGAGTTGTGAGGGTGCTAGGAACAATAGACTGTGCCGATACTATTTCGCATTGTCTGTAATGAGGCGACAGTAGCGATCCTAGTGGTTAGCAACTATCTATGGATGCATATTTACTACGTATTGAGCTTCGTGACTGTATATACAGGGACATCATTTTATTTTACAAACATTTTTAATATTAACCTGGCTATATCTTTGGATTAAAGGTCTAGAACCGGAAACACCGCTTGCTCCCCCTTCCACGACTGGAGTTCGATGATACTGGCGTAAAATACAAATCACTTTACTAGATATAGGAGGGAAGAAAAGTAGTTTATCCATTTATGTAAACTAGGAAAAATCGCAATTTTGAGTTTGATAATTTTCATTAGGTTTTTGTTTAATCAGAATACAGTACTGTATTAACACTTAGTGTTTTTACTCACGAATTGAGCTATCCATTCGGACGTATTCATTATGCAGTGTATATTGTACTGTTACAGCACATTAGCGTACAATATAGAGAATGAAGTTAAATTGAAAAATAATCGTAATATGGATATTTAAACACATTTTTGAAAATGGTGGCCGTTCATTTCGATACAGGCTTCAGTTGTTTTATGCATATTATCGCACTATAGACTATTGTACCTAATTCCAATTACCAGTTTCTTTATTCGTACGAGTAACTCATGTTGAAATAATTCTATACCTACTCTATAAAAGAGTACCTTACGTACTGTAAATTTAATCTTCACTTCTGACCGATCCGAAAAGATAAAATTACTCAGATATGCTATCTACTGTCCGTTCAAGTGGTTTTGTTACAGGGTCGTAGAAATGGGGGGGGGGGATCACGTGACAGTTAATTACTTAACGAGACCATTTATTTAAGTTATTTTAAACAGTTGTATAATATTACGTAGACGTCCAATTCCTAACAGAAATTAATGTTTTCAGAAAAGAGCTAAGACAGCCCAGCCACTAGACTTTACAGAGGGGCGAACAGAAGCAGGTGGGGGAAACCGGGATGCGACGTAGGCAAACGGACGACAGTACTTGTGCGAAAATATTGAAAGCTCTTTCGTCACTGGAAAACGCGAACATATTTCTGGAACGTACTATACTCACGAAGTCAGTACTGCATACGTGGTCTTGGTTCTGTGTGTAGAACGGTTGGAAGTTTACTAGTAGAGGGGGTGGGAGTGAAGTACATTCAAAAAATCATGTACAATAAAAATTGAAGTAAAAATAAAATGATGTCCCTGTACTAGAGTGTGATGATACGGACATGTTCAACGTATGGCATTGATCTGAGTACCACCGGATAGAAGGAAAAAGGGAAAATCGAAAAGAAATTGGCTTGAGAGAATCCTGGATGCTATGGAAAGTAGAAACCTCCAAGAAAAACAGTCGAATAACAGATAATAATGGGCTTTGGGCATGGGAAGACTACGTCGGTCGTCACAAACCGATTTATACAGGGCTATTCAAAAAGAAGGAGCAGATTTCAAACATTTATTTCTTCCAAACTACAAAAGATAGAAACACAATTCCAACGTTCCTATACAGAGAAAGATTCAATGTTGTATGCATTCAATATAAGCACCATGTGTTAGAAAAATATCAAAACGGTGGCTCATTTCTTGCCAGACACGAATCAGCTGGTCTCTAGTTGCCGAATTCGCAGCTTCAACATTTCGATGTCGCAGACTTTCAAGAGTGTCAGGCATAGAGGGGATAAAACACGGTCTTTTACATAACCCCACAGATAAAAATCACAAGGAGTGAGGTCTGGAGACCTGGGAGGCCACCGGCGATGAAGTTGATCTTCTCCTCCTCCTCTTCCAATCCAACGTCCTGGAATGGTGTCATTCAGGTAACGTCGGACGTGGTTAGAGAAATGAGGCGGGGCACCATCTTGCATGAAGATGAAGTCATTATTAAACTGACGGCGAAAAGCACGTTGAACTTCAATAATGTACTCTAGGTTTGCTAATTGCAGCACACAAAATGCTTTTTCCTGTTGTGTCGTCGTTTTACTACAATCAACAGCGCCAATGCGGCCGCGCATGACAAGGAACAACGCCAATGCGACCGTGATTGGAACTTCTACCCGAACTGTTCAAAATTTAAACTTTCGTCTGTCCAGGAACGTTGGAATTGTGTTTCTATCTTTTGTAGTTTGAAAGAAATAAATATTTGAAATCTGCTCCTTCTTTGTGAATAGCCATGTATATTATTATGATTCTTCCGTAATACTCAGAAAATTTGTTTAACCTATTCATGAATACATAATAATCTGTTAAATGTTTTCAGATTTTTAAAAAGTGAATATTGAAGGAAAATCAATGAATAAAAGCCTTTGGTCCGCCAAACATTTTCTCACTTGGCCCTCCTGTAAATAAGTTTGTGCGAGATCGTGCGTATTTGCTTGGTTTTCGCACAAAACCAATCCGCGGAAAGTCTAAAATTCCACATTCAGTATTCCCAACCTAACACACACAACAATTTTCCTCTTCTTATCGCTTAAGTGACATATTGATTTTACTGCTTTAGGCTTTTAAAATATTATTTTTAGAGACGTTCAATATAGTAATAATTATAAATTGGAAACTTACCACTGCAATTTCACCTAAATTGCACTGTTAATTATTGTTTTTAAATATTTGCAAAAATTAAGTAAACTCTACAACTCCACTAAAGTTACTGCATTCGTGATGCAAGTAACATTAAGGAAGCCGTGAAAAAATTAACAAGATTCCATAGACTGGGGGGGGGGGAAGACAGACGTATATCACGCCCTGCTGGAGTGTAGTAAACACAGAAAACATTTTAAAGCAACAATGTTGAAGATAGATATTTTTGTTTTGCAAATTTGCCGTCATTGAACAGAAACCAAGATGGAGATTTCATTGCAACTAATTAGAAATTCCTCTTTCAGGTATGTAATAAACGATCTTCGCACAAAATAATGTACGATAACGAGCGGTATGTTTTCTTTCAATTCTCTGAAATTAAAAAATCTCAACTACGTTTCGCTTTTTCAAACTTTTCCTCGAACATGAAAACTTCAACATACCGCTCTTGCAACGCATATTACTATATCCTACCTCTGTTATGTTTACTACGACACATTCCGACGATGAAAATAGCTAGTTCAAATAATTTAACACAAGTTCAGGAGATGTACAAATTACTAAAACAAGAAAAATAAACTTTTTTTTTTCTTCAAAGTGTTATATTAGTTGAGCCTTGGTTGAACTCACATCTGGACTTCATCTTAACCTCAGACTACACGAACACAGCGGGAATCTCGTGGTAGTGTCAACACGATACCGCGGCCCCTAGGAGCGTGAAGTATTCCAATAACAGACTGGATCATGTGCGCAGCATTTGAATTCGACGCAATAAACACGTTAGAATACATAGTCTTAGGGTCGAATTCATAGTCGTCACTTATAAAATGAGGAAACACTTAAGTAATGAGCGTTTCCTTAACACTTATTTCAGATCGTATTGCAGAGACGCTACTCATTCATATGCCCTGAGCATTCCCTTGACATCGAAAGAAATATGGCAACACGGCTAGACGTGGGCGCTTTCCTACATTCAATTGTTTTCCAGCGCCTTCAAATTGTTAAATCGGCATTATTGTCATACACAAATACAGAAGTAAATATTATAGAGCTAAAAATTATACAAGATGTCCAGAAAGCATTTTACAGAAAAGAAAGAAGTGAGCTAAGATAACTAGTTATGAAATAATGGAGATATTGTCGAAAGTAAAAAAAAAATGATAATTATATTGTTCTCTCCAAAAGAAGAAATTGACATGGAACAAAATTGCAGTTGAGTTTAATGCAAACTCCGGAAATATTCCTGTAAGTAAATCATTTTAATTTATTTTTCAGTTATTTTTATGCTAAACAAAGTGGAAGTCGTATAATTACGCAAATTTTAACAGCTTATTCCTTGGGTAGAATACAAACAAAAATGCAAATAACGCTTTGTTGGGACGTGAATACTTTTCGAAAAAAAACTGCCGCTTAAATCTACCTGAAATGCTGCTGTATCATAAAATCTCAAAGCAACCAGTACTTTCAGCAGTGGCGAAATCGGTAAGCCTCATGGTTGTATTGTGAATTTAAATGAGACACCAGAATATTCACAACAGTGTTCTTGTCGAAACGGTATCTCCTCTTAAATTGTTGATCATTATACATCTCTAAAGGGTTTTCCATATCTCTGACATATCTTTTGCTTGCCGAAACTCATTTTCATTTTAATTACAGAACTCAATAAATTAAATTAAATCATAATCATCATCTATTGTATACCGAATCAGCTGATTACAATGCATATAAGGAAACACTTGAGTAAGCTGACAAGCTACCTTATTTGAATAAGTGTTCACTTCAGTGGGATTTATGAATTGGAAATTATTATAAGCAACTGCTTAAGTGTTTCCTTACGATAAGTGTTGACTATGAATTCGGTCCTTAAACTTCATAAAATCACGACAATATAGTCTCATGTTATCCTAAGGTAATTAGTAATAACACAAGTTAATAAATAATTGATCACCACTGGGACGAAGGAAAGCGGAAGAGTTCGGACAAAATGGCGACAAGGCGCGTGATCCGAAAGAAGGCCAGTGGCAAGTCTGTCAAAAGTGAAACTTGGTAATAAAAGGTATAAGCTGAAACGTGGATACGTCCAAGGAAAAAGAAAACGAAATACTGCTCACGAAACAGCTTCACCATAATCGGATGAACTTAAAAACGACGGTCTACCAAGTTTATAGTCCGGATCGCCTTACTTAATACCCTAAGGGTGAAACCTAACCAATCTTCCCCTATTATTACATATGTTAGAGGCTTATAGCGATTTTCTAGCTCTCAGGTTGAATTTTCTTTTACCAACTTTGTTTCGAATTTCGGGTACTGTCAAATACTACAACTGGCAGTTATTTTCTAACTGTTATGTTGGCAAGAACAATTTCGGTTTGCAGTAAAGAAAACTGATGAAAATGCAAGTAAATACATTTTTAGGTTAGGTCTCATGAATCGTAAGCTGTTTAATCAAAGCAAAGTATTTCATGTTGCCAGACAAAATAGATTTTAATATTATATCATACTAATCACCAGCATAATATGCGAGAAGCCTAGGAGGAAAATATGTTATTTCATAAATTATTTAACCATTTAGGAAACACCTTGCAAGATAAGGATGAGATGTGGTAAAATAAGCAAGACATTGTAATTGTTAATACTATATTATTATTGTTATTATTACTACTATTATTACTAGTATTATTATTAATATTATTATTATTATTATTATTATTATTTTATTTCAGTACGTAGCATTGTGATTTTACTGTTTTTGGTTATATCTAGCAATAGTTGGCAACACTGAAGAGAAGGCCAAATTAGACTTTTAGGGTGCTATGCATAGACATTTCGCTAGTTCGCTCTACGAGCGTGCTAAACTAGCCCCGACTATCGACTGATTACTTGTACGGGATTCATATCATATCATATCGCTAACACTGGTTTGTAAATACGGAAAACGTTAGATCGCTGATCATCCACCGGAACCCTGCGCTAAGAATGTCTATGAATATGGCCTTTAGTAACTACACTTACGTGATCCTCACTATAGTCATGGAAAGACTCAGATGTCAAAAATAAAATTAAAAAAAAATCGATACCAGTACAATTTTAGACTGACAGATTATGAAAAGAATACATACACTATATTTCTTTACCTCTAAATAGGCTTCACTAGAAGTGAAAATATATATCTCAATCAAAACAATTTTTGGAACAACTGGATAATACCCACGGCAGACCAATATCGATAGACGACGCTACTCGCTGGCCACTAGACACCGGGCCGTACCGAGCCGTATCAAACAAAATATAATCGAAATGGTGGTATAGTCAAATTCGCGACTATATTCTTAAATAATTCACTCCATTAGTCAAGTTCAAGGTTTTATGTAGTACAATGGCGGTTTTTTAATGCATTAAAGGAAAATGAAGATGTAATAAGATCAAAAACTAGGTTATCACAAGGAAATTAACAGGAAAAAAGGTGTGTTTCACGGAATACCATTAAAATGAAGGAAAGTAAATTTCCGGTTAATGTTAGCCATAGCGTAAAGTACGTAATTATGACGGCGTTGCTGTTTTATTTCTGGCCTATAGAAAACTACCTAGCCTTTTACGAAAAACAATTTTAGGGAACATGAAATTATCCACCGCTTTCATTATAGGCCTATTATTTTTATCAATATTACGAATCAAAATCTGTCATATTATATAATTTTAACTACTACATGGACGAATTTTATCAAGCAAACCTAACCAAAGCTAGCCTAACCTAACCTAACCTAACCAAAGCTAACCTAACCTAACCAAAGCTAACCTAACGTAACCTAATCTAAGCTAAGCTAACCTAACCAAATCTAACCTAACCTAAGCTAAGCTAAGCTAAGCTAAGCTAACCTATCCTAACCTAACCAAAGCTAACCTAACCTAACCTAACCTAACCTTCGTAAATGCAAGGTCTGTAACCGGAGCAAGAAGGGATCTCAATCATTTAATCTGCAATGTACACGCAAAAATAAATTCAAGTAAGGATCACGCTCCCACTGCATGAGAGGTCCGCGCATGCGCTGCAGAAAAACTGTTTCTGTCTCGAGCCTCTCATCTAAGGCATTCGTCATAATTTACTCGCAATATTTACGCAAATACACATTGTCGCTAACAGTGGTGCTATCTCTCAATAATGTTCAGAACGAAGGAGGTAGACAGAGAGAGAGAAAAAAAAGAAATATAGCACAAAACTGTTTTGTCTCGAGACTCTCATCTAAGACACGTAATAAGTCACGTAATCTACTTGCAATATATTTGCGCAAACACACTTTGTAGCTAACACTGGTGCTATCTCTCAGTAATGTTCAGAACGAAGGAGGCAGAGAGAGAGAGAGAAAATTTATCCCGCCAACTAAGCCACACACCAACGTCATGTTCTTATGTTGGTGACATTGCGTATTTACTTAAATTTGGTGGTAAACGTAACGGCACGGTTCAAAGCGACCGTGGTAATTCTCCAGTTTAGCGCACTTTTTTATTGCGATGAATAATGTAGGTGTGTTTTTTTAACGAGAAACGTTTCAGTGAGAATTCGAGGAAAACGTTTTTCATCATTTCTGTAATATTTTACCCGCATCTTGTTCCTAAGCAACCAGCAACATATAAGAAAAATAAAATAAGTTTGAATATTACTTACTAGTGACTTGAGCAGGGAATGCTGAATTCATTTTCTTGCTCTAGTTATACGAGATTCATTAAAAGTTCCAGTTCTCTGTTTTATGATTGTGCTACTAAGATGATTCTCATCAAGTGGTGGTCTATTAATTATTAATTGAAATCACACAACCACCAACAACTTAAACTTTTCACGCAATTATAGTGACTGTACAAAATAATGTCATGCCATCTTTTTCTTGAGGAATCTATCAAGACAAGAGTGACATCATAGGGCACGTTCATATTTGTGCAGCACAGGCAACTACAACACAGTTTCTAGTTGTCCGTGCTTCAGGCATGCTCTACTATAAGATTGTAGTGTTGGTTCCACGCAGTTTTTCATTGCCATTTTGCACCAAAAAATAAAAGGGATGATTCTTTTTTCCTTCCTTTTTTCTTTCTTTCTTTTTTCCCTTTCTTTTTTTCACACTCTTTTCTTTTTTCTTTCTTTTCTCCTTTCTTTTTTCCCTTCTTTCTTTCTTTCTTTCTTTCTTTTTTCTTTCATTTCTTTCTTCCTTTCTTTTTGTTTTCCTTTCCCTTTTTCTTTATTTTTCCTTTTCTTCTTTCTCTTTTACCAGTTTTGGTATCGAGATTTTATTCTCTTTGGACCACACACTAGACCAGTGATGTTAAAGCAAGCGCATTTTTCTGACCTTGACGTCGTGCGCGGGCATCAAGCGCTAAGTATGGAAAGAGGAAGGGTTGTGTATATGAATAAGCAACCTGTTGGATTAAGAAAACAGTGGTGCACAAACTTCAAACGGAACGTGAAATTTTATGCCGTTATTTTTATATGTCTTCTTTCTGTTTAATATTATCTATATTGTCTGTAAAACAAAAGTACTAACACTGATTTCTTAATATTGCACTTGTGTTTTAAATCTTAATAAGATAATAGAGAGTTAAGAAGGAATATTCACTTAAATTCCATAGTAGTATAATATTATACTGTATTAAGTGGATGAAACACATCATTCATAAAGAAAGTGATATTTCAAAGAAAGAGATTGAGTATGACTTGATAAGTTGGAATTTATATTGATGATATCTTTAGCCTTACAAAAGTAATCAGTAAACTAATCAAAACAATATTACAATACAAAGCAAAGTTACTTAGGTACTGTATCTGTTTTAAGTGTAACTAATATTACATAACAAAACTCTTATCGCATTATGCTTTTAAGGTGATATTTGTGAGCAACTTCCTATCATCAGAATATTAAATTATTTTTTCGAAATCTGCTGAAGCTATAGAGTTGGCATTTTTACAACACATGGGCACGTATCATTTGCTTATGATGTAACAGTAGTTGCTTTGTTAATTCATTTTCTTACAAACAATTTCCATGCGAATATTTTCAAAATTTTCAATATACTATCTTCAATAATAAGTATATATGGTATATTAGATTTACGAAAACATTCTGTAAGGCTACTAAATAAATAGGCCTATACCTGAAAATTTTACTTTTCTATAGGCTACGAAAAGTTGAGAAAATATTTCTTTTGAATAAAAAAATCAAACTTGTGAAAAATGAGCATTAAAATTAAAACTTACATTCTTATAACGCACTTATACTTCTCAGGCAAATCTAAAAATTAACACGGATACAGTTTTAATAACTTCTCTTCCCTTTATCTATTGAATCAGTGCTGGCCATCCCTGTACATAGCTCGACCAAGCGGCATATACCACCTCTTTTGTCTGTCTCTTTCCTTTCCGCTGAAAAGCGCTCAGGCTCTCCTGGGCTCTAAAGCGCGCGCTTGCTCCTGTGGGCATCAATTGACATGCCTGCACTAGACTGTCACACACATTGTGTGCCTCCATTATCGTGGGGTCAGCACGGCACAGGACCACCCCTTTGATAACACAGGATAGCACATGAAAAGGGACAGATAACCAGACCCAGGGACAAAGACGATAATCTCTTCCATTGGTATCGAATCACGGACCGCTTGGATGGGAAGCGTGTATACTATCCATGATTAATCCAAGGCGACAGACAATTTCTCAATGACGTATAAAAAACAAAGAAATATTTAAAGTGTTCGTCGCATTATGTAACTATAACAACGGCTAACAGATTGTGAAGATATTTTGGCAACAAAACACAAGCTAAATGTGTGTCACTTTCTCCATGGATTAATTTGGAAAATGAACGTAATACTAGCTGTTCAGGAAACAGAGCTACAAGTGGCACAAACTCGTAACAGTTCATGCCATAATTGTTTATATTGTTGACATTTTCTTTTACTTCCAACATACACCGCCAATTCCACTGGTCTCCGAAATTGAAACAAGTCATGCCTGGTGATTTTCTGCAGTCTTCCTAAAACGTTAAGACAAATGTCGATACGAGCCCTAAATTGGCCAAGGACATACATATTTTCTTTCCACTTGTGTTTTTTTTAAGCTCCTAGTGATCTTTGATACTACAGCCTTGTTACAACTAAGGGGGGAGATGAGTGAAAATACTTTTTCCTACGATAGGGCGTGAAGTGCAATTTCACGCACTGTTAGTGTGTTACATCAGCTTCTTGCGGATGACGTGAATATGTTAGGAGAAAATCCACAAACGATTAGGAAAAACACGAACATTTTACTTGAAGCAAGTAAAACGATAGGTTTGGAAGTAAATCCCGAAAAGACAAAGTGTATGATTATGTCTCGTGACCAGAATATTGTACGAAATGGAAATATCAAAGTTGGAAATTTATCTTTTGAAGAGGTAGAGAAGTTCAAATATCTTGGAGCAACAGTAACAAATATAAATGACACTCGGGAGGAATTTAAACGCAGAATAAATATGGGAAATGCCTGTTATTATTCGGTTGAGAAGCTTTTGTTGTCTAGTCTGATGTCGAAAAATCTGAAAGTTAGAATTTATAAAACAGTTATATTACCGGTTGTTGTGTATGGTTGTGAAACTTGGATTCTCACTTTGAGAGAGGAACAGAGAGAATAAGGTTTGAGAATAAGATTCTTAGGAAAATATTTGGGGCCGAGAGGGATGAAGTTACAGGAGAATGAAGAAAGTTACACAACGCAGAACTGCACACATTGTATTCTTCACCTGATATAATTAGGAACATTAAATCCAGACGTTTGAGATGGGCAGGGCATGTAGTACGTATGGGCGAATCCAGAAATGCAAAAAGAGTGTTAGTTGGGAGGCCGGAGGGAAAAAGACCTTTGGAGAGGCCGAGACATAGATTTTATTTTATTTTATTATTTTACGACGCTGTATCAACATCTATGTTATTTAGCGTCTGAATGATATGAAGGTGATAATGTCGGTGAAATGAGTCCGGGGTCCAGCACCGAAAGTTACCCAGCATTTGCTCGTATTGGATTGAGGGAAAACCCCGGAAAAAACCTCAACCAGGTAACTTGCCCCGACCGGGATTCGAACCCGGGCCACGTGGTTTCACAGCCAGACTCGCTGACCGTTACTCCACAGGTGTGGACCCGAGACATAGATGGGAGTATAATATTAAAATGTATTTGAGGGAGGTGGGATATGATGATAGAGACTGGATTAATCTTGCTCAGGATAGGGACCGATGGCGGGCTTGTATGAGGGCGGCAATGAACCTGCGGGTTCCTTAAAAGCCATTTGTAAGTAAGTAAAAGTTAGTGTGCTTTCACGCATTGTGAGTGTGTGAAATGAGCCTTTTCAATATCAGTGCGTGAAATGAGCATAGTTAGATGTAACATCAAATTAATGAAATATGTGATTTAGGTGAAAAAAATTAATTTTGAAGCTTTCATTTATAACAATACATGATTACACCCAATACTTAATAAACTATTAGGCCTATCCTTGAATAGTGAAATGGTTCTGCTGGTAAATATTGGTCTAACAAAATGTGCCCCTGAAATAATTTTACTTTCTCCTGAAACTTGTATTATAGATTTGTTGGTTACATCCTTATTCAGGAAGGTTTTCAATTGCAAGGCATATACTCGTAAATCTTCGTTGTAAAGTACAGGGACATCATTTTATTTTTACTTCAATTTTTATTGTACCTGAGTTTTTGAATGTACTTTACTCCCACCCCCTCTATTAATGAAGTTCCAACTGTCCTCCACACAGAACCAAGGTCGCATATAGTAAACAGCACTGAGTTAGTGAGTATAGCCTACGTTCCAGAAATATGTTCGCGTTTTCCAGTGACGAAAGAGCTTTCAATAATATTGAATCATATTTTCGCACAGGTACTGTCGTCCGTTTGCCTACGTCGCATCCCGATTTCCCCCACCTGCTTCTGCTCGCCCCTCTGTAAAGGCTAGTGGCTGGGCTGTCTTAGCTCTTTTCTGAAAACATTAATTTCTGTTAGGAATTGGACGTTTACGTAATATTATACAAGTGTTTAAAATAACATGTCTGAGTAATTTTATCTGTGCGGGTCGAGTAGAAGTGAAGATTGAATTTACAGTACGTAAGGTACTCTTTTATAGAGTAGGTACAGAATTATTTCAACATGAGTTACTAGTACGAAGGATGAAACTGGCAATTGGAATTAGATGCAATAGTCTATAGTGCGATAATATGCACAAAAGAACTGAACGGCGACCATTTTCAAAAATGTGTTTAAATATCCATATTATGATTATTTTTCAATTTAACTTCTTTCCCTATATTGCTGTAGACAGTATAATACACACTGCATAATGAATACGTTCGCATGGATAGCTCAGTTCGTGAGTAAAAACACTCATTGTTAATACTGTACTGTATTTCGATTAAACAAAAACCTAATGAACATTATCGAATCCAAAATCGCGATATTTCCTAGTTTACGTAAATGGATGAACTACTTTTCTTCCATCCTATACCTAGTAGAGTGATTTGTTTGTGTTTTACGCCAGTATCATCGAACTACAGTCGTGGGAGGGGATAGCAAACTGTGTTTCCGGTTCTCTAAAGGTATAGCCAGGTTAATATTAAAAATGTTAGTAAAAATAAAATGATGTCCCTGTACCTAATAAATGCAATTTTTCTGAGTTTTCTCAATTTTTTTTCTTTGCATTTCTTTTTCCTCCTTCAGAATAACGCTGCTTTCTTCGGGATGACGCGTCACAATAGTTGACAATCGGTACCAGTGTTGCCAGCAGTTGTTCGTATAATCACGCTAGATGACTTTCGAAAACCCGCGATTTTCTAGCAAACATCTCTAGATTTTAATGTATACTTATTATTCAATAATAATAATAATAATAATAATAATAATAATAATAATAATTTTAATAATAATAATAATAATAATAATAATAATAATAATGGTCAAGATAGAGCATCCACCCACCAATGTAACGAATAATGCACACTTTTTTCATGCCAATGTGGCGCTATAAAGCAATTTTGAACACTTTTATCACAGACACAACATATTTAAATTCTTATTGCACTATATATGTTACCGTGAAAACCAAAAATCCGACAAAACCTGTTTCAACTAGCAAAAAGCAATTTTGAAATATAGATAGATATACTGTTTTCGCTGTAAGAAAAATCTTGATGTAAACATAGCACGTTGCTGTCATACCCGTGATTGGCTCCCAGTCGAAACACTCACATGACGCAGGAAAATATAGTTCGTATTTGGAAACCACAATCTTGTATTATTTGAAAATAAAATATTGAATTATAGTTAAATACGATGAAACATTTGACTTTATTCATATGTAAAACGCTATGTAAAAGAATAGTAATATACGTTACAAGAGCGGTATGTTGACGAAACGTAGTTGAGCTTTTTTAATTTCCGAGAACATGAAAACAAACATACCGCTCGTGTATCGTACATTATTTTGTGCGAAGATCGTTTATTACATACCTGAAAGACGAATTTCTAATTAGTTGCAATGAAATATCCATGTTGGTTTCTGTTTAATGACGGCAACTTCGGAACACCAAAATATCTATCTTCAACATTGTTGCTGTAAAATTTTTTCTGTGTTTACTACACTCCAGCAGGCCGTGATATACGTCTGTCTTTTCCCCCCCCCCCCGTCTATAAATGCGAACTTAAAACAAACGGTAAGGTTATGTAATGATTTATTTTTCATTTTAATATTTTAACAATATTACTTATATAACATATTGCAGTAATAACATCGGCATCTGGAATCTCGTTGATTTTTTCACGGCTTCCTTAATGTTACTTGTATCAGGAATGCAATAAGTTTCGTGGAGTAGTAGACTTTACTTAATTTTTGCAAATATTTAAAAACAATAATTAACATTGCAATTTAGGTGTAATTGCAGTGGTAAGTTTTCAATTTATAATTATTACTATGTTAAACGTCTCTAAAAATAATATGTTAAAAGCCTAAAGCAGTAAAATGAATGTCGCGCTTAAGCGGTAAGAAGAGGTAAATTGTTATGTGTGTTAGGTTGGGAATACTGAATGTGATATTTCACACTTACCGCGTATTGGTTCTGTGCGGAAAACAAGCAAATACGCACGATCTCGCACAAAAGCTATTTTTATATTTTGTTATGTACTATGAACGCGGATGAATACCAACAGTAATACCGAGGTAGTCTGTTCTTGTAACAAGCTGGCGTCACTTGAGCTCGTAGTTGTTCACGTAAGCACGTGGTACTGAAGCATGGCTTTTGCATCCTCAACTGTCCATTGTGAAGACATAAGGCTTAAAATAATTTAATTACAGTAATTATAAAATAAATATTTCCTAAGCAAACGAATGCATAGAAGTGAGGTTAGGTCTACTTGACGAGTAACGGGAAATGTTTAACATGAAACAGAATGTACAACAATAGGCGGGAACACGTACTGAGAATCTATGGCGCCAAACAGCGGCCAATGAAGCCTCACTTCAGTCACGTGCTATTGTTTACATTAGGATTTTTCTTACAGCGAAAAGATTATAGAAAGCGAATTTTCGTAAGATCTAGAATCAATGACAGGTTAGGTTTGGTTTGTATAGGTTTTCTTTTAGGCTTTTACCAAACAAAAACCTAAACAAACCAAACCTAACCTGACATTGATTTTAGATTATACGAAAACTCACTTTCTACCTATCTTTATTTGCTTAAACTAGTTTTTACTAGCTGAAACTGGTTTTGACGGATTTCGGTTTTTAACGGTAAGATATATTCTATAATATGGAATTATCACTAGGCCTACATTAACACATCCATTATTTCACAAAACACACACTGAACGAATTAAACGTAATTATGAAAGCCGCTTATAATGCTAATATGAATTTCATATCAGAAATTTTAAGGATTAAAAACCGTTAGTATTCCCGCTAAGCGGGATAATATAATTTTACCCGAGAGATGTTTATCCAAACAAGCTAGATTTAGCGGGAAAACCGCTGAATTGGCAACACTGATCGGTACGCGTATTTTACGAGTTAGTAAGTCGCGACCTTCTAGTGCCGAGGTCAAGAAGATATGGGAGCTCTCCCTTTGTGACTCCTATGCTCTTCATGGGGCGTACATAGACCTTTACCTCAAGTTTAAAAACCTCCTGATCCTAAAAAATTGGAGACCTTTTTGACATTAATGTGACGTCAGCTTTCAACTTGATAAAGTAGTGGCACTTTGACATATCCAATTAACATGTTTAATTTGGAGACGTTCTAGTGTCAAAACAGTCGATTCGAACCTTGGCCAAAGGTTCCTAATAAACAATGAGATAAATGCTGTTTGGAAGATAAAAGAAGACTGGGTCATCCAGGCACAAACAACGTTTTTGGCCTTCCAGTCCCAGAAGTGAAAGTGGTTGGAGCGTTTACGCAACACACAGATGCTGGCAGCCGTAATAATACGCCATCGCACGCCAAATGAATATCATCAATTTGTCACTATGAACGTACACTGCAGTTGAATAACTTCGAGCTGATAATATCTCTCAACGCATGGTTTTCACTGGCTCGAAAAAGCTGAACCAGTATAGTAGTCACGCACTTGGGTAGAGAATTGTTGTTACTAGGTGCGGCTGAAGGTATTTCAAGGTCTCTCGGACCAGAGAATATTCAAACCACGTCAACAGTACACGTTTATAAATGTGTTACGTGTTAGTAAGTCAGTTGCAAGAGTAGAACTATATGTATAATAATAATAATAATAATAATAATAATAATAATAATAATAATAATAATAGTAGTAGTAGTAGTAGCCCGGATGTTTAGGCATTTATTTTGGTTAAATAGGCATTCATATATGTACTAAAAACAGTAAAAATAGGCAGTGAAATAGACATTTGTTATTCATGGAAACAGACAAATAATAGACAAATACTTGATAAACTATCCCATGCAGCCGTGGCGAGAACGTGACTCGCGAGTCATTGTGACTCGCAGTGATAGCTGTGCATTTCGCTTACTTCTAACCTCCGCCAACCCCCACCCTCTCACTCACTGGAGTCAAACTCCGTTCCATTTGTATTTGTCTCTGACCTGCGAGTGGCATATGTCTCTCTCGAAACCATGTACGAAAGTTCCAAGTAGGATGGGAGGACGCATTTTTTTGCTGTCAATATGATGGGAATATTAAATGTATGATTTGTTCACAAGTATTACGAGGAAAACGGTTGTATAACATAAAACGGCATTATACTACATGTTACTGTTGAAACATTAAAAGTTTAAGTGTTATTGTTGTTGCTATCATCATCATCATCATCTCTGTACGTTAACCCTTTTTCAGCAGACGTACGAATAATGCGGTTAGCTCTTCAATTTGAACTCACTGATTTACTATGTGATGTCAAATGAAAGCTAGATGTAAGGACTTGACAAATGTTGAACTTTCAAATCTTTGCCAAAAAATAAATATCCGAAGCTTCGTTCTTTCGCTTGCTCTGTTGAAGCCATGTTCGCTACAACTTACGTTTGTGAAAAATTATTTTCAACAATGAAAATAGTAAAAATCAAATTTAGATCACGACTGACAGACAAATACCTTCGTGATCAACTACGACTGGCAGTAAGTGACATAATTCCTGATTTTGAAACTCTGTCGCAGAGACATTCTGAAGACAGTTAATTTTAGATTGTGATATTGTTCATTTATTGTTCATTTCTTTCTTCGTTACACGTACTAAACATAGTTTGTAGCCTTTTACTGTATAAAATTATATTTAAGTGCTTGACGCAAGGAAAATGAAAATCCGTTAATAAGTCAGACAGTTGCTTCACTTCCCCTTCGGGTGTCCGCCTTCCTCCATAGGTGCTATGCAGGTTGCAGGTTACACAGTGGCTCTGCGCACGATTACATTTTCGCCACCGCTGCCATACGGTACTCACTTTCCTTGGTTACATGTCACAACAAGATGCTTTTTTAAGTTGTCAACTGTCAGAGAGAACGTTTTTCATGGTAGAAAAAGATCTTTGTACTTTTACTGAAGCGTTTGGAGCAAACTCAAAACAACTTATTTCAGAAGGACTGTCTTTACTTTCTTTCACAGATCGGGAAAAACCGACTGTGTATTGTCTCAAAAAGAGGGGTGTGAGGAGGGATTAGAGACTTCAAAGTACGCGTGACTTGTGCGTGTAAGCGACAACAGTAACGGGACCTGGAGACTTGTTTTTAATACTTCCCTCATCCCCTTTCTTTCGCTGGTAAACCCCGAAGTGACCTGAGCACTGAGGGTTATACTGTTCAAACATCTTTGTTAAGTCACATAAAAGATGAAATCGGTAGGGGAGAAAAGTTTACGACTTCTTGGAAACATATGTATTGCTGGAGAATAAGATTCTCAGGAAATATTTGTGTGAGGTGAATATATATTTTTGATTTGTATATCCGTTACTATTTTTTATATAATTTATGTGCGGTTTATTTTAAATGCATTAAAAATATAGAAAATGTACAATAACGACGTAAGAAGGCTAAAAAAGGCATTTAACCTTAAAATAGGCAACGGGAGCTAAAATAGGCAAAAAAAGACAAAATAAAAATTGGGCCTATTGTCCCCAAATGTGTGGAAATATGTTTATCTCTAATAGGTCTTTCATACATACACTCAGTTTGAAAAAGGCATTTTTGCCTAACACCCGGGCTCTAATAATAATAATAATAATAATAATAATAATAATAATAATAATAATAATAATAATTTTACAATTCTTCTTCGGTTATGATTTGCCACCGTATCTCTGTATTTGGACTCCCCATAACCTTGAAATTACAATTTCAATTACAACTTTCATCGATATGTGCTGTCTGCTGAATTTTTCCTTTACTAACAACATTACTACTAATATTGACTATCTACACCCTTACCTTGAAACTTTCACATATCTCCATTGATCGCCTCAATACCTCTCTTGTCTATTTACGTTGAAGTACTTTCTCCCTTCCTATCGTTTAAAATTTCCATGGTTTCACACTATCCTTACAAACACTTCCTATATTAGTAACCTTTCACTTCCATCTCCACTTTATAATCACTTCCAATTCCCCCTGTCACCTTCCTTATCGTCTATTAAGGGAGTAATAGCAGGTCTATTACAGATACAGAATGATTATTGAACTCCATTCTGAATAAATCTAAACCATGTCCTTGATATGTACCAAATCTTCTTTCTATGAGTTGTAATAGTTCGGTACGTACGAAATTTAGCTATTTCGACAAGAACGTACGAAATGAGTAGGTGTATCTATTCGCTTTCCAGCACGCTCTTTCATTTCCTGATCAGAATTTCCATTTTCTCTTTCAGTCCCGTTTGAAAGTCGTGACAATTTAGTTCACTGAGACGACAGATACGAACTAAACCGCAGAAGACTCGACCTCCGAGGGCCTGAGGGGCAAGGAGATGTTCATCTTAAAAATTCCTTATCTCTAAGGGTCGATTTCTAAAACACGGACGAAATCGTGGTTCCAAACCTCGGCTTTTAAACCGCGATCCAGGTCTGAATCCTTATGCGATTTCTAAAACGAAGAAATCGAGGTTCGTGGGTTTTATATATGGCAACGCAGCTTAGAATCGATTTTTATTCTTCTAAACAGTCGATATTAGAAAGAAATGAACATCGGGATTCATATTTTTTATTGAATTGCATAAGTCACATTCTTTTGTTTTCAGCTAAGGCATTGTTAGGCCTATATTTACTAATTTACAGAATATATGTGCGTTTAAGATACTAGCATTACTTAATATTTAATAAGGAACGGATGTTTAGGTACCAGAAAGATGTAGATCAAATCATTAGCACAAGTCGAGCGTTTATGTTGTAGTTTATCATTTGTTCATAACTACTACCAACATTAACTACCTGAAAACCGGTTCCAAGGAATTAATAACCTAAATATAAACTGGATTAAAATTTCAATTGAAACTAAAATGTAGTATAGTTCTATTTTCACATATAATTGGCCCCAGTAGCATAAAACTTAAAATAAGAAGACAAAATCATATTTGCTTCACATTCTTGTAGGTCCACATCATTTTCTAGTATTAAATAAAATGTTCAAAACCACTGCTACTAATGTTACTTTGTGAGAGATCATGCGTATTTGCTTGTTTTCCGCACAGAACCAATACGCTGTAAGTGTGAAATACCACATTCAGTATTCCCAACGTAACACACATAACAATTTCCCTCTTCTTACCGCTTAAGCGCGACATTCATTTTACTGCTTTAGGCTTTTAACATATTATTTTTAGAGACGTTTAACATAGTAATAATTATAAATTGGAAACTTACCACTGCAATTTCACCTAAATTGCAATGTTAATTATTGTTTTTAAATATTTGCAAAAATTAAGTAAACTCTACAACACCACAAATAGTTACTGCATTTGTAATGCAAGTAACATTAAGGAAGCCGTGAAAAAATCAACGAGATTCCAGATGCCGATGTTATTACTGCAATATGTTATATAAATAATATTGTTAAAATATTAAAATGAAAAATAAATCATTACATAACCTTACCGTTTGTTTTAAGTTCGCATTTATAGACTGGGGGAAAAAAAAAGACAGACGTATATCACGGCCTGCTGGAGTATAGTAAACACAGAAAACATTTTTAGCAACACTGTTGAAGAAAGATATTTTGATTTTCCGAAGTTGCTGTCATTAAACAGAAACCAACATGGAAATTGCATTGCAACTAATTAGAAATTTGTCTTTCAGATATGTAATAAACGATCTTCGCACAAAATAATGTACGATACACTAGCGGTATGTTTGTTTTCATGTTCTCGGAAATTAAAAAAGCCCAACTACGTTTCGCTTTTTCAATCTTTTCCTCGAACATGAAAACGTCAACATACCGCTCTTGTAACGTATATTACTATTTTATTTTGTATTTGTTGAATTACCGGTTGTTCTGTATGGTTGTGAAACTTGGACTCTCACTTTGAGAGAAGAACAGAGGTTAAGGATGTTTGAGAATAAGGTGCTTAGAATTGGGGCTAAGAGGGATGAAGTTACAGGAGAATGGAGAAAGTTACACAACGCAGAACTGCACGCATTGTATTCTTCACTCTGATATAATTATGAATATTGTCCACACCTGTGGCGTAATAGTTAGCGCGCCTGGCCGCGAAACCAGGTGACCAGGTTTCGATTCCCGGTCGGGGCAAGTTGCCTGGTTGAGGTTTTTCCGATGTTTTCCCTCAATTCAATATGAACAAATGCTGGGTAACTATCGGTGCTGGACCCCGGACTCATTTCACCGGCATTATCACCTTCATCTCATTCAGACGTTAAATAACCTAAGATGTTGATAAAGCGTCGTAAAATAACCTAATAAAAATTATGAACATTAAATCCAGACGTTTGAGATGGGCAGGGCATGTAGCACGTATGGGCGAATCCAGAAATGCATACAGAGTGTTAGTTGGGAGGCCGGAAAAAGACTTTTGGGTAGGCCGAGACGTAGATGGGAGGATAATATTAAAATGGATTTGAGGCAGGTGGGATATGATTGTAGAGACTGGATTAACCTTGCTCAGGATAGGGACCGATGGCGGGCTTATGTGAGGGCGGCAATGAACCTCCGAGTTAAAATCCATAAGTAATTATTTGAACTAAATTAACAATTTTTAATCAATATCTTTTATTTTATCTTATTCGGTAGCCCAACAATTTATTAAAAAAATTGGAATTTCTGTCTTGGGCTAGATCATAATATATACCTAGATTTCTCGGTCTTATAGGCTTTGACGGTAACAACTTTTGTCAGGTTTACTATGCTGCCATCTAGTTGTTACATAAGGAGTCACGTCATAACTCCATTTGAATTGTATTAGCGACTGTACTGCCATCTCGTGTTCGTTTACGGCGGACGGGTGGCGATCCTGGCGGTTGTTCTCTTCAAATAGTGACATATTATCTATGGAACTTGCTGATGTATCAAGTAGGGTTGTTGATTGATGTAGTGGGAATAACCTTATGATTAATTCTAACAAAACTGTTAAATTAAACTTTGGTATTAATCGTCTTACTACTGTTAGGTTTCTGGCCATCTTTCTTGAGCCTAGAATGGGATGGAAAACTCATGTTGACTATGTTGCTAAGAAAATAAGTAAAGGCCTATATATGTTAAGGTTGTTAAGGAATAATTTACCTAACAAGGTATTGTTTACAATATTTCATAGCCATATACAAAGTCATTTAAATTATGGTATTATTCTTTGGGGTCACCGTACTTCTGCTCAAGCTCTTTTCATATTACAAAAGAAAGCTTTAAGATTAATTTATGGAGTACCAAATACGACTCATTGTAAACCTCTTTTTATAAGGTCATAAATCTTGACATTGCCGTCTATGTATATATTGGCCTGTCTTCTTTACATTCGGAATAACATTAATAATTACATAGCATGTACCGTCGCGAGGAGTGACTTTGTGCCATGAGGGTGACTTTGAGCCATTCGCGAAAAACGTGTGGAAGTGTTCTTTAAGACCGTGACAAGGTTTTAAAGTCTACTTCCTTACGTTTAGTAGTCTTTAAAACCTTGTGACGGTTTTAAAGACTACTTCCTCACGTTTTTTTTATGAAATGCGCGAATGGCACAAAGTCACCCCGCTCGACGGTACTTCTGTTCATAAATATTCTACAAGAAATAATACAAATTTATATATTGACAAATGTAAATACAGTATTACTCAAAACAGTTTTCTATTCTTTGCTTTTAAATTATTTAATAGTCTACCTGTTGATATAAGGAATCTTCCATTCCGAGTGTTTAGGACACGAATTAGGACTATATTATTGGCAAATCCATTGTATGATGTCGATGCGTTTTTTAATATCCATGTATCTTAATTTGTATCCATTGTATGATATCATGTATTTTAAATTGTATATGACGATGCCATACATGTTCCACATGTTTTTGCAAAATAAACAAAAAAAAAGTACTACCGATTTTAACATAGGGATAAGCAATCTGTTATAAGTTATGTCTGATCTGCGGTCTTGCTCATAAGGAAACTGTTAGTTAGCTCATATCGAAACCTACTTGAAATTTCGCTGACAAGAGTCCACAATCCTATAGAATCCACAGTTTGGAAGATAGACAGATTGGGTTTGCAGTAAAAACCTCACGGGCATTTGGTCCCTGTATAAACATGAGGGGATTTCACATAAGTATAAGGACAGGGGTGAAACATCACTTATGGAGGGGTGTCCTTAAACTTTTGGTAGGGGCTGTACCGCAGTCGTTACGTAGGTGAACGTGACACATCCGAAGGAATTACTGTCCGTTGTTTTTATGCGTAGTAAGATAGGACATTATGCATCATAACTCTGAAAATAAGGATTTGCGGGAAAAGTGATATAGAATATTTTAGTCTTATTTTTACCTCTACATTACACCCACAAAGTTTGTACACCCTGTATATAGGGGAGAAGTGGGTACAGTGAGACAGGGAAAACAGTGAGACAATTTTTATTAGATGATAAATTTTGATGTTGAAATGTTTGTAACAGTGGAGTTGTATGTTGCATGAGTAAAGTAACAATATTTTGATAATCGACTTGATTCTAGTTATAAAGGTGAGTGATGGAAAAATAATTCGTAATTTTTCACTCCAGAAGTAAAATTTTGTCTTGTGTTTAATGAAGGTTATATTGGATATACAAATGAGATATAAATATGAATGTTTTCTTACCTAATACTTATGGTATTTGACGTTATGTTTTGCAAAGTTTCGTCTTTCTTGTTTTAATTTTGAAGTGATGGCGACATTTTTTAACGAACTATGCGTAAAGGGAACAGTGAGACATGCCATTGAAGGGTACACTGAGACGTCTCACTGTTC